>NC_069784.1:59301889-59402183 GCF_027406575.1 Nycticebus coucang
AAATCAGGAAATGATTGCTTATGTCAGATAAAGGCTCACCTATCTGTACTATAAAAACTGTCTCCAGGGCGGCGCCTGTGGCTCAGTCGGTAGGACGCCGGCCCCATATGCCGAGGGTGGCGGGTTCAAACCCGGCCCCGGCCAAACTGCAACCAAAAAATAGCCGGGCGTTGTGGCAGGCGCCTGTAGTCCCAGCTACTCGGGAGGCTGAGGCAAGAGAATCGCTTAAGCCCAGGAGTTGGAGGTTGCTGTGAGCTGTGTGAGGCCACGGCACTCTACCGAGGGCCATAACGTGAGACTCTGTCTCTACAAAAAAAAAAAAAAAAAAAAAAAAAAAACTGTCTCCAGAAACATTTAAACTTATGAATAACTTTAATTATGATCCATTTTAATCCAGTTTTCCTAGATTTACTTTCCTCGTTTTCTTTTTTTTTTTTTTTGTAGAGACAGAGTGTTACTTTATGGCCCTCGGTAGAGTGCCATGGTATCACACAGTTCACAGCAACCTCCAGCTCCTGGGCTTAAGCGATTCTCTTGCCTCAGCCTCCCGAGTAGCTGGGACTACAGGCGCCTGCCACAACGCCCAGCTATTTTTTTGTTGCAGTTCGGCCGGGGCTGGGTTTGAACCCGCCACCCTCGGTATATGGGGCCGGCGCCTTACCGATTAAGCCACAGGCGCCGCCCTCGGGTTGTTTTTTTTTTTTAGAGACAGAGTCTCACTTTGTTGCCCTGGGTAGAGTGCCGTGGCATCACAGCTCACAGCAACCTCCAGCTCTTGGGCTTAGGTGATTGTCTTGCCTCAGCCTCCCAAGTAGCTGGGACTACAGACGCCTGCCACAACACCCAGATATTTTTTGTTGCAGTTTTTCCAGGGCCAGGTTTGAACCTGCCACCCTCGGTATACGGGACCAGGGTCCTACTCACTGAGCCACAGGCACCACCCTTTCCCCAGGTTTTGACTTCAGGGCATAAAATAGACTACTAAATCAGAAACTACTGATAAATTCTATTCATTACAGTTACCTAGAAATTATTTCATCATAGTAACATCTCCCAGAAGGCTAAATTGCATTTTTCTTGGACATACTTAATACTCGGTTAAACACAAATAAAACCCAGATTTTCTTGGTGAAAAGTCATAAAATGATGAGGATAAGCAAGGATAAGATTACTAGGTCCTCTGGGTAATCAGGGTCATTTTCATAAACCTTCTTCCCAGGTTTTCCGCCCCCAGAAAGGAAGCCAGCTTCCACCTTGCAAACCACATGGTTTGCCTAACACAATTGATAAAAAAGAACTGTCAGCTAAAACCAACAATATGAAATTCAGTGTGGGTAAAGGCAATGCTTTTATTAGTATTTATAAAGGACTCTTAAAAATTGTGAACTATATCATACGTAGAGAAGGATATTTTAAACGTGCAGATTCAGGAATAACAATGAAACAAATCCCTGCGTATCTATGATTAAGTCTAAGGATAAAATATGACCAGTACTTTAGAAATGCCTCGTCTGACCTCCCTTAGCTCAATCTTCCTTCTTCTATGGAGATAGCAATTCTTTTGATTTTCTGTGGATGTTTATTACATATGTATGTATCCTTAAGAAATGCATTTAGTTTTAAAAAATTGGGTCTCAGATACAAATCTGGTTATGTAAAGAAAAGGCAACCTTGTCACTGTTAGAAAAAACTGTCAAGAATCATCGCATGCCGTGAAACACTCCAATGTCCCTGGAAATTTATAAAAGCCCCACAGGCACTCTGTGGGCGAGGCTGGGAGTAGGAATCTCAAGCTTGCCTCAGTGAGGAGTCTGGGGGCCTCAGTGTGGGCAGGACCTGGATGGCCAGCAGGCCAGCAGGGAAAGTTGGTGAGGAGGAGTCAGCTCCATATGGCCAAGCTCTGGGTGGGTGAGGAGGAATCAGCTCCATGTGGCCAAGCTCCAGGTGGAGTTGGAGTCCCCGATGCTCTGCCCGGACTCACGTGCTCATGACACAGGGCTGTGGCCAGCAGGGCTCCCTTTCCTCCCATGGGCACCCTTGGCACCCTGTGCCGCCTCACAGCTGCCCTTCCTGGGCAGGTTTTCTCACGGTGAAGCACTTCCCCTATCAAGGCTTGTGGGGAAAATTTGTAAGACCTTGCAAGTCTGAAAATATCTTTACTAGATCTTCATGTAAAACTGAACTGCTGGTGAAGGGAGAATCACAAGTGGGAGGTAATTTTATGTCAGAACGTTGAAGGTCTTGTGTCACTGCCTGTGTCCAGTGCAGACTGCTGGGAACGCTCCACTCTGACCTGGATGGTCTTGACACACCTGAGGCTATCTCCTGGACACTTGGATCCCCACTTCTTGTTCTGTGGATGCTGAATCTCTCTGCGATATGGATTGCCCTGAGTTTGCTCCATGCACTTTCCATACAGGGGGCTTTCTCCATCTGGAAACTGACAGCAATTTAGGAACTTCTTTGAATTATTTTATCAACCACTTCGGTGATAATCCTTCTGTCCCTTTTCTCACTGCTCTCCTGGACCCCTGTCAGGCACATGGGGTCGACTGGGGCTGGTTCTCTCCTACGTCCCTTCTTTGCCTCTTTGCTGTACTTTGTGGGATATTTTCTCAGCCTTGATTTCTGCTGCCAACCTTTTCATTCCAAGGACATTCTTTGTCCTCCCCTCCCATTTTTTAAAACAGCTTTTCATTTTACCTCTTGGATGCATAATTTTCTTGTCCGAATAGAGATTTTATTTTAATTTGTCTTATATTTTATACTCTTTGCAAATTTGTTTTCTCTAAGTTGCTTTTTGGTAACATTGCCCTTTTATTTTCACCTATGACATTCATGTTAGAGGTTTTCTTCAGATGCCTTTTATCTCTGCTTGTCTGACGTGACTTTGAGCTGATTAGAAGCTCTGAGTACAGGAGAGGAACTTGTTGATTTGGCCTTCCCCTGTGGCATACTCTGCATAAGAAACTGCCCGATCATTATCTATTGATTTTTCTCTTGAGATGACATCCCAGGGCACGCTGTCACATGGTTTGGGGGTCAGAGGGTTTTATTTAGCCAACTTTTGTCCCACAGCCTTTTTTTTTTTTGTTCAATCCACCATCCTAACCTAAAACTTACATTAAGTGTTTAACTATGTACAGTCTACTGGGATCTCAACAAATATCCCCAGTATTGCCCCCTAAAACTCAACACTCAGAACAATTAAATAAGTAAAAATTATTTCACATTTTGAATTACAGAATCAAAACACAAACTCCACTGTGTAAGCTCTAAGCGGGGTCACAGCAGGCAGTAGAGAGTTACACTGAAAGCAAGCCGCACACCTTATTGGCGTAACCCTCCAACCAGTGAGACACGTTTTGTATTTTTAATTTTACGTGCCATTAGACCAAGATACAGAAGTAACCCAATGCCGTCTGTGGCTGTTTCCAGACAGCTGAGTAAGAGCCGGAGCTTTAACAGCTGCCAAGGGAGTCTTTCGTTCCCCACCCCCAGACTGGTCTTTGAAGAATTTAATTAGTGTAAAGTCAGAAGGTCAAGAAGGCCAGAATAGGTAATGTGGCAGATGGATGCTGGTCTCAAGTAAGCTGACTAGCTATTAGTTCACAAGACAGTCTGGAGAGGTCCGTAATGCAAGCTGCCTTCTGTCTAGACAGAGAGGGGGTGAAACACATCACACAGACAGCACAGCACTGACAAGAAAAACCCGTTCAGTTGCACAAAGGCATTGGGAAGCAACCTGCTATTTATCTAAATATCTAGTCCCTAATGGGGCTATATCCAGGCACTAGTGATCTTTTCGTTTTTATTTCTAGAACTTGAAAACATCTTGCCCATAAACGAGGAAGGACAGTAAAGGAGAAGAGAAAAAAGAGATTAAAAGAATGAGAGAGTGAGACAGAGAAAGAGGAGGAGAGGGTGGGAAGGAAGAAAGTGTGTGTGAGAGAGAGGAGAGAGAGAGAAGGGGAGAGAGAAGGGAGAGAGAGGGAAGATAGAAGGGGAGAGAGGGGAGGGAGGGAAGGAAGAACGTGTGTGTGAGAGAGAGGAAAGAGGTGAGAGAGAGGAGAGAGAAGGGGAGAGAGGGGAGGGAGGGAAGGAAGAATGTGTGTGTGAGAGAGAGGAAAGAGGTGAGAGAGAGGAGAGAGAAGGGGAGAGAGGGGAGGGAGGGAATGGGAAAGAGGAAAGGGGACGAAGGAGAAGGGAGGGAGGAGAGAGAAGGGAGGGAGGAGAGAGAAGGGAGGGGAAGGAGGGAAGGAAGGAGGGGAGAGAAGGAGGGGAGGGAGGGAAGGAACACTCACAAAAGCTGGCCCCCAAGAGAAGCAAGTGACTAAGGAAAGGGAAGAGAGCAGAAAGGGAGGGTGATAAAATCTGAATGCTCAAATATTTTCCTAAATTTCAAAGGATATTTATGTTTTAGCATGTGGAAAGTATCACCGACCCAGTCCTATAAAATTTATCTCTTGCGGGACTGAGAGACAAGATGGCGGACTGAAGCCAGCTTTCAACAAAGGCTCCCGTCCAGAAGGAGAGTTAAGGGACAGGAATTTAGTAAGTATCCTGGTGGACTTGAGCCTCACCAAGAGAGAAGGCTGAAGAACGCACATCAACACCGCTGAGGCAAGTTGTGATCACAAGGACGCAAACAAAAGGTACAAAATCCACCACCAAGCGGACGGGAGTCCCCCTCCCCCATGAGACCGGCTCTGTAGCCCCACAATTGAACAAGTGGGCAGAAATTAAAGCCCCTCCCACTACACTCCACGGGAGAGACCTTCTAAAAACTGGACCTACCTCCCCTACTGGGGTGCCGTGGCGTTCTCCTGCCGGACATAGGGCTGAATAAAACTTTGGGAATCCTTTGCCGGCAACCCTGAATCCCCGGCGCTCCCCTCCCGCCCACTGAGGTCTGGAGGCCTGTCCCCCAGGACTTCGGATCCTTGGGTGATTTCTCAAGGGGAGTGGACAGTCCCCGAGTTGCGTCTGGTCAGCATTGACTCTGAGGCGCGCCGAGTGAGGAGAGGGCACCGGGCTGAGGGGGAGTCACGCCTCGCGGCACTTCCCTGCGGTGCAGTGCACCAACCCTCCCCGGGCATACGGGGCCCAAGACTGAATCAGACTCTGGCCTCCCCGCTGAGAGCTGAGAACCCCTACTCTCACTCGGGGTCTGAGGGCCTATCCCCCAGGAGTTCAGCTCCTTGGGTGATTTCTCGAGGGGAGTGCACAGTGCCTGAGCTGCGTCAGGTCAGCGCTGACTCTGGGATACGTGAGCGAGGAGAGGGCACTCCGCTGAGGGGAAATCAAGCCTTGGCGGCACTTCCCTGCAGTGCAGTGCAGGAGCCCTCCCCGGGCACAAGACTGAATAAGACTCTGGCCTCCCCGCTGAGAGCTGAGAGCCCCTACTCTCACTCGGGGTCTGAGGGCCTATCCCTCCGGAGTTCGGCTTCTTGGGTGATTTCTCGAGGGGAGTGCACAGTGCCGGAGCTGCGTCAGGTCAGCGCTGACTCTGGGATACGTGAGCGAGGAGAGGGCACTCCGCTGAGGGGAAATCAAGCCTTGGCGGCACTTCCCTGCGGTGCAGTGCAGGAGCCCTCCCCGGACCGTAGTATTGCGTGAAACTGAATGAAACTCTAGCTTCCCCCCGCCCCACTCCCAATCCGGGTCTGGGCGCCCATCCCCCAAGAGTTCTGATTCTTGGGGGATCTCTTAAGGGGTGTGGACCCAGCACAAACTGCGGCCGCTCAGTGCTGACTCTGGGGCGCGGGACAGAGGAGAAAAGGGTCGCCTGAGTGCCCACACCAGAGCAGCAGTTCCCTGGAGGTAGATCAACAGCCGTTTTTCTTTAACGGCAGAACGCTCGCTTCTGGATATTCTGAGGCCACACCCCCTGTCTCCCTGGGCAACCAGAGGAGGCCACCTGTGTCACGACTCACAAACCCAGAAGCCTCCAGGGCGGGGCCGACCCAGAGAGGTGTTCAGACGCAATTCTCCAGCAGCAAAGACGTTTGAACTCAAAACAGCCCGTCTCCTGTAGGCGACGACAGGAACAGAGACAGAACCTCACAAAGTTGTCTGTTCTGTTCTGTTCTGTTAGCAGCATCCATCAGGGACGGGGCTAAGCCTGAGTGAACACCTCCTTCCCATCACCTGCATCAAACACTCAAAGATGTCAGGCCCCATCTCCTCCTGCTAGATAGCGGCAGTCTGCGGGGGCCTGGCAGACTTCCTCGCGATTCAGGCAGGTGCAAACCCCTGGAGTGTCTGTTCACTGCAGGCAACTGGGTTAGCCATCTGCAGAGATACCAGTGACTGGGTCCGACGGAGGGGCAAAGTGGGGAAGGAGACGTCAACCTTCCCAGACTGCTCTGTTTGCGGGGTGGCTCCTCCTGACTCCACGCTGCACTGGAGTGAGCTGTCTCAGAGGAGTCACCAGGCCCCTGTGATCCAGTTCCCAGAGACCTCTTGAACCCTTCCACCTGAGACAAGTGCCGATTGAGACAGTTGATTCGGACCTTTTGAACTGGGCTAATAGACTGAGGACTTTTCAGGTGGTGCCCTGGGTGTGCGATTGTAGGAAGGTTTGATTCTCCTTTTCCAACTGGGGCCAGAGGTGGGCAGGCGGGGTGACTTAATTGCTGATTTTTCCACACAGCTGAGACTTCAAGCCAGAGTAGAAGTTGCAATAGGATAGAATAGAAACCAGCTGAAAACAAGACAGAACCACTTTGCTCCACCACACCAGACAGGGCCCCAGTTTCTCAGGCCACAACACTGTACGGGCCCTCGATAAAACCCCAGGGGAAAAACCAAAGGGAGTAAACCATGGGGCGGAATCAGCGGAAAAACTCTGGTAACATGAATAACCAGAATAGATCAACCCCCCCAAGAAAAGATACGGCAGATGTGATTGAAGATCCCATTCATAAACAACTGGCTGAGATGTCAGAAGTCGAATTCAGAATTTGGTTTGCAGACAAGATTAATAAAATGGAATTAGGAATTCGTGGAGAAATTCAAAAACTGTCTCAAGAATTTAACGAATTTAAAGACAAAACCACCAAAGACTTAGACACACTGAAACAAGAACTTACAGCCCTCAAAGATATGAAAAATACAGTAGAATCCCTCAGTAACAGAATGGAGCAAGCAGAAGAAAGGATTTCTGACATTGAAGATAAAGTCTTCGAACGCTCCCAATCTCTCAAAGAGGAAGAGAAATGGAGAGCAAAAACGGATCACTCACTCAGAGAGCTCTCAGATAATTTGAAAAAACATAACATAAGGGTTATAGGAATTTCGGAGGCTGATGACGTGGCAGCCAAGGGCACAGAGGCCCTTCTACATGAAATTATGAAAGAAAATTTTCGAGACATGCCTAGAGAATCTGAAATTCAGATAGCAGACAGCTTCAGAACCCCAGCACGATTCAACCCCAAAAAGCCATCTCCCAGACATATCATAATTAGCTTCACTAAAGTTAACATGAAAGAGAAGATTCTCAAAGCAGCCCGGCGAAAGAAAACTATAACGTACAAAGGTAAGAATATTAGAATAACTGCAGATCTCTCTGCTGAAACTTTTCAAGCAAGAAGAGGCTGGTCATCAACTTTTAATCTCCTAAAGCAAAAAAACTTTCAACCCAGGATCTTGTATCCAGCTAAACTGAGTTTCATCTATGATGGAGAAATTAAATACTTCAATGACATTCATATGTTGAAAAAATTTGCCATAAGTAAACCAGCTCTTCAGGATGTTCTCAGACCTATCCTCCACAATGACCAACCCAATCCTATACCACAAAAGTAAACTCACTCAGAAACTTCGGATCAAACTCCAACTTCCACACTGGCGAAAGGATTAAAAATGTCCACTGGACCTTTGAAAAACTCGATACCCAAAATTCCACCAGACTTATCCTTACTCTCCATCAATGTGAATGGCTTAAACTGTCCTCTAAAGAGGCATAGGTTAGCTGACTGGATACAAAAACTTAAGCCAGATATTTGTTGCATACAAGAGTCACATCTCAACTTAAAAGACAAATACAGACTCAGGGTGAAAGGATGGTCATCCATATTTCAGGCAAATGGTAATCAGAAAAAAGCAGGTGTTGCAATTTTATTTGCAGATACAGTAGGCTTTAAACCATCAAAAGTAAGGAAGGACAAGAATGGTCACTTCATATTTGTTAAGGGTAATACTCAATATGACGAGATCTCAATTATTAATATCTATGCACCCAACCAGAATGCACCTCAATTTATAAGAGAAACTCTAACAGACATGAGTAACTTGATTTCCTCCAGCTCCATAATTGTTGGAGATTTCAACACTCCCTTGGCAGTGTTGGATCGATCCTCCAGAAAGAAGCTGAGCAAAGAAATCTTAGATTTAAACCTAACCATCCAATATTTAGATTTAGCAGACATCTACAGAACATTTCATCCCAACAAAACTGAATACACATACTTCTCATCAGCCCACGGAACTTACTCCAAAATTGATCACATTTTAGGTCACAAGTCTAACCTCAGTAAATTTAAAGGAATAGAAATTATTCCGTGCATCTTCTCGGACCATCATGGAATAAAACTTGAATTGAGTAACAACAGGAATCTGCATACCCATACAAAAACATGGAAGTTAAATAACCTTATGCTGAATGATAGCTGGGTCAGAGATGAGATTAAGAAAGAAATCACCAATTTTTTGGAACAAAATGACAATGAAGACACAAGCTATCAGAACCTCTGGGACACTGCAAAGGCAGTTCTAAGAGGGAAATTTATAGCACTGCAAGCCTTCCTCAAGAGAACGGAAAGAGAGGAAGTTAACAACTTAATGGGACATCTCACGCAACTGGAAAAGGAAGAACATTCCAACCCCAAACCCAGTAGAAGAAAAGAAATAACCAAAATTAGAGCAGAATTAAATGAAATTGAAAACAAAAGAATAATACAACAGATCAATAAATCAAAAAGCTGGTTTTTTGAAAAGGTCAATAAAATAGATAAACCTCTGGCCAACCTAATCAGGAAAAAAAGAGTAAAATCTCTAATATCATCAATCAGAAACAACAAAGACAAAATAACCACAGACTCATCAGAAATCCAAAAAATCCTTAATGAATATTACAAGAAACTTTATTCTCAGAAATATGAAAATCTGAAGGAAATAGACCGATACTTGGAAGCACGCCACCTTCCAAGACTTAACCAGAATCAAGTGGAAATGTTGAACAGACCCATATCAAGTTCAGAAATAGCATCAACTATACAAAACCTCCCTAAAAAGAAAAGCCCGGGACCAGATGGTTTCACGTCAGAATTCTACCAAACCTTTAAAGAGGAATTAGTACCTATATTACTCAACCTGTTCCAAAATGTAGAAAAAGAAGGAAGACTACCCAACACGTTCTATGAAGCAAATATCACCCTGATCCCCAAACCAGGAAAAGACCCAACAAGAAAAGAAAATTATAGACCAATATCACTAATGAATATAGATGCAAAAATATTCAACAAGATCCTAACAAACAGAATCCAGCAACACATCAAACAAATTATACATCATGACCAAGTTGGTTTTATCCCAGGGTGTCAAGGCTGGTTCAATATACGTAAATCTATAAATGTAATTCAGCACATAAACAAATTAAAAAACAAAGACCATATGATTCTCTCAATTGATGCAGAAAAAGCTTTTGATAATATCCAGCATCCCTTCATGATCAGAACACTCAAGAAAATTGGTCTAGAAGGGACTTTTCTTAAACTGATAGAGGCTATCTACAGCAAACCCACAGCCAATATCATATTGAATGGAGTTAAATTGGAATCATTTCCACTCAGATCAGGAACCAGACAAGGCTGCCCATTGTCTCCATTGCTTTTCAACATTGTAATGGAAGTTTTAGCCACCGCAATTAGGGAAGAAAAGGCGATCAAGGGTATCCATATAGGGTCAGAAGAGATCAAACTCTCGCTCTTCGCAGATGATATGATTGTGTATCTGGAAAACACTAGGGACTCTACTACAAAACTCCTAGAAGTGATCAAGGAATACAGCAGCGTCTCAGGTTACAAAATCAACATTCATAAATCAGTAGCCTTTATATACACCAACAACAGTCAAATTGAAAAAGCAGTTAAGGACTCTATCCCATTCACAGTAGTGCCAAAGAAGATGAAATATTTGGGAATTTACCTAACAAAAGACGTGAAAGATCTCTATAAAGAGAACTATGAAACTCTAAGAAAAGAAATAGCTGAAAATGTTAACAAATGGAAAAACATACCATGCTCATGGCTAGGAAGAATCAACATTATCAAAATGTCCATACTACCCAAAGCAATATATACTTTCAACGCACTCCCTATTAAAGCTCCACTGTCATATTTTAAAGATCTTGAAAAAACATTACTTCGTTTTATATGGAATCAGAAAAAACCTCGAATAGCCAAGACATTACTCAGAAATAAAAACAAAACAGGAGGAATCACACTACCAGACCTCAGACTTTACTACAAATCGATAGTGATCAAAACAGCATGGTATTGGCACAAAAACAGAGAAGTAGATATCTGGAATAGAATAGAGAACCAAGAGATGAATCCAGCTACTTACCGCTATTTGATTTTTGACAAGCCAATTAAAAACATTCAGTGGGGAAAAGATTCCCTATTTAACAAATGGTGCTGGGTGAACTGGCTGGCAACCTGCAGAAGACTGAAATTAGACCCACACCTTTCACCATTAACCAAGATAGACTCTCATTGGATTAAAGATTTAAACTTAAGACATGAAACTATAAAAATACTAGAGGAGAATGCAGGGAAAACCCTTGAAGAAATTGGTCTGGGTGAGTATTTCATGAGGAGAACTCCCCGGGCAATTGAAGCAGCTTCAAAAATACACTACTGAGACTTGATCAAACTAAAAAGCTTCTGCACAGCTAAGAACACAGTAAGCAGAGCAAGCAGACAGCCCTCAGAATGGGAGAAGATATTTGCAGGGTATAACTCTGACAAAGGTTTAATAACCAGAATCCACAGAGAACTCAAACGCATCAGCAAGAAAAAAACAAGGGATCCCATCGCAGGCTGGGCAAGGGATTTGAAGAGAAACTTCTCTGAAGAAGACAGGCGCACGGCCTTCAGACATATGAAAAAATGCTCATCATCTTTAATCATCAGAGAAATGCAAATCAAAACTACTTTGAGATATCATCTAACTCCAATGAGACTAGCCTATATCACAAAATCTCAAGACCAGAGATGTTGGCGTGGATGCGGAGAAAAGGGAACACTTCTGCACTGCTGGTGGGAATGCAAATTAATACATTCCTTTTGGAGGGATATATGGAGAACACTCAGAGATCTAAAAATAGATCTGCCATTCAATCCTGTAATTCCTCTGCTGGGCATATACCCAGAAGACCAAAAATCACAACATAACAAAGATATTTGTACCAGAATGTTTATTGCAGCCCAATTCATAATTGCTAAGTCATGGAAAAAGCCGAAGTGCCCATCGATCCACGAATGGATTAATAAATTGTGGTATATGTATACCATGGAATACTATGCAGCCTTAAAGAAAGATGGAGACTTTACCTCTTTCATGTTTACATGGATGGAGCTGGAACATATTCTTCTTAGTAAAGTATCCCAAGAATGGAAGAAAAAATATCCAATGTACACAGCCCTACTATGAAACTAATTTGGGACTCTCACATGAAAGCTATAACCCAGCTACAACTTAACAATAGGGGGAAGTGGGAAAGGGGGGGGTGGGTAGAGGGAGGGGAATCGGTGGGATCACACCTGTGGTGCATATTACAGGGGTATTTGCGAAACTTGGTAAATGTAGAATATAAATGTTTTGGCACAGTAACTGAGATAACGCCGGAAAGGCTATGTTAACCACTGGGATAAAAATGTGTCAAATGGTTTATGAAGTGAGTGTATGATGCCCCATAATCATATCATTGTATACACTTATGATTTAATAAAAAAATTAAAAAAAAAAAAAAAAAAAAAAAAAAAATTTATCTCTTGCCTCAGATGAATTGTGGGTATGTCTTGGTTTTCTCCTTTCCACTTAACAATGGCTAAAAATCAGTGATCAGATGTCCCGACCCGCGGGACAGCAACGGGGGGCCGCAGGAACCACCTAAAGGAGAAAAACAAACAAGGGGCGCGAGAAAGGGAGACAAGACAGTGTTCTGATCAAGTCTCCAACTTTATTGAAAAAACTTGTGCCTTATAAGCATTACGGGGAAGGTGGGTGGGTCTTGTTGGGAGGTTCAGAGGAGTCGTTAACTGGGGATTGGCTAGAGTAAGTAAGATGGGGCATAAGGTGATTGGTTGGCTAGTTGCCAGGTAAAGTTACCGGGAAAAGGTAAAACTGTTTTTTTACTTAAAAAGGAAGTAAGGCCAAGCTGTACCTTATATGGCTTCCGACATCTCCTCCCTTTTTGTTTTAAGGAGGTGGGCATTAACCGAGAGAGGGAGTAGTGACCTGGCTCCTCTCGTGGATTTCCCAGATCCACATTTGTTATTTGCGGTATCTTTTGGAGAGGAGAGGTAAGCGAAATTTTTGATACCAACCTCTATGCAAGCCAGGTTTGCTCTCAGAGAAAAATCAGAGGGGGTCTGATCCTTCATTTGACTTCTCCTTGGGATCGGGAGGTCGAAGGATTGTGGGACCTTCTCTTGCAATGCCTTGCTGTGCACTCAACTCGGTGCCCATACCCTTTTTTCCTTTTATTAGGAATGGGTAAGTGTACCTCTGATCTATACACTGCCCTCATTATGAGGGGAAGCCATAAAAGTCGGTTTCTTGGTCAGACAGAGCCAGGCGATGGTAGTGAATTTGAATTGGTTTTGCTAGGGCAGAGTCTATTTGTTGTTTAATGAAAGTGGTGACCTTTTTGAATAGCCAGGGGCCAAAGGAAAGTACTAATAGAAAACCTAATAGGGGGCCTAGGAGTGGGAGGAGATAAGGAAGAAGTCCATTGAGTCCTGACCAAAGGGGGTTATCACGAAGTTCCTTTCTTCTTTCTTCGAGCTGGTCTTGCAGGTTTTTTATCTTGTCTCGAACAATGCCTGACTTGTTGGCGTAGAAGCAGCATTTTTCCTGTAAAGCCAAACAGATACCTCCCTGCTCTGCCGTGAGGAGATCTAAGCCTCTACGGTTTTGTAGGACTACTTCTGCTAGGGAGTCTATTTGATCTTGAAGATCGTGAATTGTTTCAGAAAGAGCTGAGACATCCTCTATTAGTTGATGAGACAGTTTGTGGTAGGAATGTATAAATATTCCTGTTCCGGTAACTCCCGTGGCTACTGCTGTAGTGATGCCTAGTCCTGCTATTAGTGGGATAAGTTGAATAGCTCTTTTAGAGCGTGGATGTCCAGCTATATAATCAAGACTGGGGAGAGGAACAGGTTGATCTCCTAGTATAATAGAGATATCAAGGAGTAGTTGGGTGGTTACGCAATAGCCTGTCCAGTTACCTGGTAGGGCCGTGTAGGCCAAATTTCCTCCGCATACAAAAACATGTCCGGGAGGGGGGCACCGGTGTGAGGTGATGTTAGAAATGGAGCAGTAGTTTGTGAAGGTGATGCTTCCTAAGTCTACATCATAATTATTGTTCTGGGGAGGTTTGTATATACAAGGGGTTTGTGTAAATTCTATAGGTTGGACTCTAAAAGGTAGACTGTCGCTACAGTTTAGATGTGAGTTGTTTAGATGTGAAGTGGAGGTGTTTGTTAGTAGGGCTAGGGGCATAGGTGTGCCAAGAGTTAGACATAGCCAGCAGTTTTCCGCGAGGGTTGGGTTGGAATTATTTAAAGCTTTGAAAGTGGCTTCTAAAATATCAGAGGTTTGGACGTCGAGATCTATGTCTCGAGATTTAGGTAAAGCTAAGGGTGGTATTGTAGGGGAGTATATTTTTCTTTAATTATTTTTTCAATTTGTTTTTGGACCGCATCTTCTCTTACCCTATCTGATGGCCCACCGCCATCAGATGTGTGAATTGGTGGTTTTAGTGGCCAGCAAACATTTTTGCCAATAGTGCCTAAGCAGGAGGCTTGGGCATATTTGGAGTGTCCCAGGTTATGAGTAGAATCAAGCTCACCTCCAAAGGAGCCAGAATAAGTTCTTTGTAAAATGGCTGTTAGATATGTGTTGCCGTTTGTGTGGGTGCACTGTTGGACACTATTGTAGCACATAGAATGCATTTGATTGGTTATTTCGCACTCCGTTGGACAAAGTCCTGGTTCGTTTTGAACTGGGAGTATTATTTTGGGTGCATTAACACACTGCCAGGTTTGATTATGTCTTCCTCCTATCTGTGATGTGAAAGTTAAATAGGCGGTTTTGCCGCTGCAATCAACTTGGCTAGTATGTGAGGTGGGTATTATTGTAGTTGTTCCTCCCTTGCAGTCACAAGGTGCCCCATATAATTTTTGGAGTTTTAAGAGCGTTGTCGGGGCTGTTCGGGAGTTTAGGGGAAACTGGGGGGTTGTCAGGAATTTCTACCGTGACAGAGGGGCAGGTGGAAGGAGGGCGAGAAGCCTCTTTAAGGACTTCTCCTACTTTGATGACATCTCGAATGTCAGGATCTAGTGAATGAACTTTTAACATGTCGTGAATTAAATTCCAGTAGGAAAAGGCTGTAACTGGGACTTTGTCAGGACCAAAGGCGTGGTAAAAGTCCTGCAAGGCATCTCCTACTCGTTCCCAGCGTTTTTGGCTGATTGTTCCCTCTAAAGGGAACCAGGGGCAGGTTTCATGAATAAAATTAAAAAATTCTTTAAGGTCCTTTCTTTTAACCCTTACTCCTCGCACTCTGAGTGATCCTTTGAGTCCGTCAAGGAACATTTCATGTGTACTAAGCGAATTCCCCATTATGTTGGCTGGATGGCTCTCTCAGGATCTCGGTTCACGCAAGTCTCCAGTCGACTCGGAACTTAAGTTTCTCTGTGACCACTCTCCCTGTGCCTTATGATCTCTGCTCGCGTGTCATAGGTCGGCAGGTATAATCCGCCTGCTCGGACCCTCTCAGGCAGGACAGCTGCCTACCGCCCTCAGGCTTAGCCTTTGGGAGGCAGCGTCCCTGGGAGTGCCCTTGAGGTGGACGACCGTGTAAGACGTAGCAAGCTCAGAGTTTGTTAGAGAGTGTTAGGCAGAAAAACTAGTCCAAGTGTTTTGGAGTTCTCACTGCCGAAACGGGTACCTCTCGTCCTTCCCCGCTTTGGCCCTGTGAGCTTGGTAAGTGAATTAGATCCGGGAGAGCCAATAATAACAGCCAAGACAAAGGGGTGAAATGTTTGAAATCTTGTAAGTTATCGTTTGCCTACCTTCTCTTCTGATCCGTCTCACGGCGGGTGAACTGAGGCGATCTGAATGGGGAGTGCACGCGGGTCCTCGCTGCAGCTCCGAAGGGTGCCCGGCAGGGGCTTCCGTAGGCAAGCGTTCTCCTCCAGGGGGTCCCGATCACCCCTCGTTGGGCGCCAGGATGTCCCGACCCGCGGGACAGCAACCGGGGGCCGCAGGAACCACCTAAAGGAGAAAAACAAACAAGGGGTGCGAGAAAGGGAGACAAGACAGTTTTCTGATCAAGTCTCGAACTTTATTGAAAAAACTTGTGCCTTATAAGCATTACGGGGAAGGTGGGTGGGTCTTGTTGGGAGGTTCAGAGGAGTCGTTAACTGGGGATTGGCTAGAGTAAGTAAGATGGGGCATAAGGTGATTGGTTGGCTAGTTGCCAGGTAAAGTTACCGGGAAAAGGTAAAACTGTTTTTTTACTTAAAAAGGAAGTAAGGCCAAGCTGTACCTTATATGGCTTCCGACAATCAGAGAAGACAATTCCCACACACATGGTCTACAGAGGTACCAAAAACATGTATACACATTTTAAGGAAAAAACTGTATTAAATTTGTAATACTCAAGTAATGTTTGACTTCTGCAATTAAAAGAGGTGCTCAATGTGACTTGTGTTCATCTTTTGTTATCAGTATATATAATTATAATCTTCATGCTATTTTTCTTTTTTTTTTGGTTTTTAGCCGGGGCTGGGTTTGAACCTGCCACCTCCAGCATATGGGACCGGAGCCCTACTCCTTGAGCCACAGGCGCTGCCCTATTTTTTCTTTCTTAAAATGTGTATATTTTTTGCACCCTATGTATAATTGACAAAGTCAGTGGTCCATTAGATATAATAGTCAATTGAGTCATTTAAGGAAAGTAAACAATCATATTTGTTTTTTGGTTTTTCTCTTACGAGTTTAACTTTAATGTAAGGGAAACCCTTGTCAACTAGTAGAATCATACCTCTCTTTGTCAGGCATGCTGAAACTTGTTTAAATACAAATAAACGCTAACATTTGCTTGTTCTGAGGTTCTTACTCGCAGCAACACACATAAGCAGTCACTTGAGTGGTCACTCACGCGTTTCAGGTTTAAAAAACACAATCTCAGGCACCACCTGTGGCTCAGTGGGGAGGGTGCTGGCCACATACACCAGGGTTGGTGGGTTTGAATCCAGCTGGGCCAGCTAAACAATGACAAATGCAACAAATGTGTTGTGGTGGGTGCCTGTAGTCCCACCTACTTGGGAGGCTAAGGCAAGAGAATTGCTTAAGCCCAAGAGTTTGAGGTTGCTGTGAGCTGTGATGCCACAGCACTCTACCCAGGGCAACATATTAAGACTTCGTTTCAAAAACAACAACAAAAAATAACACATGATCACAGATTTTGTTTAACACTACACGCCAACAGCAGGTTTTCTGTTTCTTTTGTTGTTGTTGTTGCATTTTGGCCGGGGCCAAGTTTGAACCCACCACCCTTAGTATATGGGACCGCGCCCTACTCACTGAGCCACAAGGGCTGCCCCAACGGCAGGTTTTCTGAAGCAGAGCATTCTGAGAAAGGAACAGCTCTCACAGTGTCATGGTAAATGTAATCATGGCAAAGTTATTAGAGACCAGGGAAAATCTGTTGTGTTAATTTTTTAAGAGCTCCTGACTACGTATGTTTTTTCCTTACATAAGATTAGTTTGAAATATTTCTCTACCAAGAAAAAACTGTTTTCAGCAAATGCTTTTATTGTGGTTGGAATGCAGGAGTCTATTTTCTTAAATACTTTCAGATCTAACTAAAGGTGAAAATAAAAATAAGAAAACTCAAGTGAACATAGAAAAGAGGCATATTTACACATGTCAAGGACCTGGGGTTTCAGAGGAAGGCCTTCCACATCTCTGCTTTTCTTCATAGTTTTGCCACATTAAAAGTAAGTTCTAGAGGTCAGGTGATTCCATGAAGCCACTTAGGACTAATTTTATTAAATGATTTATGACCAAAACTATGTTCTAGAAGCAAAATGGCAAACTGTTAAGTGAAAGAAGGGAAGGGTCAGAGCAAGTCATGGCTCCTGCAGCACATCTGGCAAGTTCTGGACACTAGTGCAGACGAGTGCTATGTGTTCCTACCCTTTGCTAAGAAATAAGTGAGACTTCGCTGATGGGGAAAATACAAAAGAAAATATTCGCAGGGAGGACACACTATGAAATACCTAGATAAAAATTTTGTTTCCTTTACCAACACCCTTTCGGTCTGTGAGGAGTCATAAATATACAAGAAGTCTGAGGCGGGGTCAGCTGGGCCCTGATGAGGTCAAATGACTTGGCAGGAGAGAGAGCCCAGGGCAAGATGACTTTCCTCTGCTTGTAGAACAGTAAAAGTTTATGGCTTAGGGCACAGAAATGAGAAATGCCTGGGGGTCAGTTTTGCTTATGTCCTCAGGATGCTCTGGTCCGCTGCTGGGAAGCCCAGTTTGTGAGGGGGTTTGGGTCAGCAGGAGTCTGCGGCAGATTGTTCTTTTCTACAGAGGAAAAAGGATTTTGGGAGGATGTTTTCTCATCGTTACTTCCGTTTGCTTTCTGAGTATAAATGACTGTATTTTACAAAGCCTGAAGTCACTGAACTTGACCCTCTTGTCTGGGTGGAAGTTAATGTTTTACTAATAAAGAAGTTGATGTAAAATGCAGTGTGCTGACCAGCGATAAAGACGACATTGTCTTTAAGGGGATTTCACATTTCCAGGCAACTGCAAAAACATAGGTCTGCTTATGGCTTTAAAGCAGAAACAAAGAACTATTGAAACCCTAAAGATCGGTTTACCTCCCTCCACCCAAAAAAAGATTCTTACCGGGTTCAGCTGTAGATCTAGGCTCTGTATGCCACATGGGGAAAAAAAAATCAGAACAGAGTATTAGAATGGAGCTCCATTAAATAATAAACTTATCAATCCGTTTCTATAACACTGTCTAGGACGCATCTGCAGAAACATTAGCCAAACTCAAAAGTACCAAAGAGATAAAGTGACAGAAGGTCAAATCTCGTTTCTATAAACACAGAAACTTGAGTGCCAGTTAACACCTTACACTAGGAAGTTTTTTAAACTGTAGTTCATAGATGATCTATGGTAGGTTTGTGAACCTCCTAAAATTATTTACCCAACTTTGAGTCCTAATGTATACATGTATTTTTTGAAGAAAGGAAATATAACTTTCATCAGTGTTTCAAAGGTGCCACTGCTTTAATTTACCGGATCTTACACACTGAAACATCTTGTCTTTCCACTTTTTAAAAATATAGGTCAAGGCTGGGCAAGGTGGCTCAGGCCTGTGATCCCAGCACTCACAGGAGGCTGAGGCGGGTAGACTACTTGAGCTCAGGAGTTCGAGGTCAGCCTGAGCAATAGTAAGACCCTGTCTCTACTAAAAATTGAAAAACCGAGGCAAGAGGATCACTTGAGCCCAAGAGCTTCAGGTTGCTATGAGCTATGATGCCACAGCACTCTACCCAGGGTGACATAGGGAGACTCTGTCTCAAAAAAAAAAAAAAGGAAAATATAGTTCAGTTCACCAGAATGATTCTACCCTCTCAGTTTTTCTGAAGCTACAGAAAGTGAAGTAATAAAGTGGTCAGATTTAGGGAAATGGGCATCTCTCCTTACTTTTCTGTAGAATTCTAAAATCTGGAGAGTCTTGGATTTCACTCCCTTGCCGGAACCACTGCACCTGCAGAGGGGGCGCTCCACGGGCTCGGCACTCCAGGACCACCACCTGACTCTCCACCACGGCCGTGTTTTGAAATTCCTGAATTCAAAGCAGATGTACCCATCAGACTCTGGTCTGATTTTTAGCAATTTCACGGTGCAGAATAAAAAATTCCAACTACAGACAAAAAAATCCAAAATCCAAAATGCATCACAAAATAATGGCCACTGACCTAGGTAAAGATGAACAGCTTTGTACCCACTGACCAGTGCTCTTCATAACCTCCCTGTCACAAGTTAAATAAGGTTCTGCAGAATTCTCTGGCCTGTCTGCAAATTTCATTGATTCTAATTTATAGAATTTAACAGTCACTACTGTTAACTTTCTCCCTCTGCATTTAGAGTAACTGAGCTGGTGGAATGCACACTTTTCAACACAATCACACTCCAAATGAATGTGAATTCTTATAAAAAGCAGTTTAAAAGCATATCCACTTGTCTTCACATGCTCTAACCTTTACACATACTTCCCACCACCTCTGCCCACCTCATTTCCTATGTCAGGCTTGCTAAGAAAAATGGGTTTTAGTACTGTCTCATCTCGAGAGTCCACCTTTCTCCCTCAATGGGCTTCACTCCCTCCTCGCTTGCTGTGCTTTTGCTGCCTCTCACCCCATTCCACCTCCAGACCTAAACATTCTTACAATCCAAAAGATTAGAAATTAATTTGGCTTTACAGATGCAAAGAGGTATAGCTTTTCACGCTTGTTATTAAATATCAGGATGTCAATAGTTCCTTCATATTTCTTCTCTCTCTCTTCCTCCCTCAGGATAAACTAACAAGGGGCTTGTTTAAACTTTTTGAGTCGAGTATTAGATATGATGTAAAGCATGAAGGCCTCTTAAAATTCAGACATAATAAAGTACTTTACCTATACACAGACCCAAAGGCAAGCAAATTTTCATTAGGGAGTGTGTGTAGGTTTTTGTTTGATTTGGTTTGGTGTGAACTATCTGAGGGGATGATAAATGACGTCCTGGGAAAAAACAACAGCGGCAGTGAGTGGCGGTCAGTGTGCTGGAGCCCTTTGGGGCTTCCAGAAGTCTAGGAACTGATTCTTCCACACAACCTTTGGAATCAGGTTGCTAAACCCATGTTGGGATTTTAGCTAGATTTGCATGAAGTATAGATTAATTAGGAGTCAGGACTTCACAGTTTTCCAGTCCACAAGCATGGCACCATCATTCCTTTTATTTCAACCTTTTAAAATGTCTGTTGAGAGGGGTGGCACCTGTGGCTCAGTGTGGACAGCGGCCCCGGCAAATTGCAGCAAAAAATAGCCAGGCGGGCGGTGCCTATGGCTCAAAGGAGTAGGGCGCTGGCCCCATATACCAAAGGTGGCGGGTTCAAACCCAGCCCTGGCCAAAAACTGCAAAAAAAAAAAAATAGCCGGGCTTTGTGGCAGGCGCTTATGGTCCCAGTTACTCAGGAGGCTGAGGCAAGAAAATTGCTTAAGCCCAGGAGTTGGAGGTTGCTGTGAGCTGTGACACTACCGCACTCTAACGAGAGTGTCAAAATGAGACTCTGTCTCTTAAAAAAAAAAAAGTCTATCAAGAAAGCTTTACAATCCCCTCTCAAAAAAGGGTGGGGGGGGAATGAAATGCTATCATAGAGCGACACGGATGTCATCCAGCCTAGAGATGCAAATCACTGACATAGAACAAAATGAAAATTAGTCCATTTTTTTGATTTCCTTCAAAACCTCCTGGATCTCCCAAGCAATTTCCCACACAATTATTATGCCTTACATTTTTCTACCCATCTTGGCTTTTCCATTCAATTTTAAGCTCTTACAGGTCCCTGACCACACCCGTATCTTTCAGACTTGTCACAAGATCATTGTCACACAGCAGTTGTTCGACAAATATCTATGTAGCCCCAAAGGTAACCAGGATAATCAGCCTACTAAATCTATTCACTGTGATTTGTAATGACTGCTACACAAAGTCACATGTGAAAGGAATTCAAAGACCAAGGCAAACCCAGAGAATGAGTCTTCCAGATGTCAGACCTTGACAAACACAGGAGGAAAGTAGCCAGCAGTGGTTCCATCAGATCGGCAGAGATATGAAGTTGGGCTTTGAACCTGAAAAGGCAGAGACACATGATTCAAATTCTAGACACACAAATTGCTGAAAAGATAGGATAAGGCACACTCATTGTGGGGGGTGCTCCACAGGAGTGAAAGCATCACCACACATCACTCTGCAGACGTCGTTCAGCTTCCTTTGTTCACATCTGTTACTCTTCTGCGTCCAAAAGGATATTCGAGGTAAAAGTTCCCCAGGTCCCTGGGGATCCACAGGCTTTTAAATGACATTACCAAATGGATTTCTGTGTGTGGGACTAACACAAGGATCTTTTTAAACATTTTCACAGACCTTACATTTTATTTTTAAATATAGCCTGCAATCATTAAATAAAAAGCATCAGCTATTGGCAGTGGAAGGTTAAAGTAGGATATCAAGCATCTACCTGTCTTATTTTTAACTTGCACTCTTTTCCAGTATAGGGTTTATGGGAAACAAGGAAAAAAGGAATATGTATTACTTTTTTCTTGATGTGCAAAAAAAAAAAAAAATACAAAAGTGCTAAAACACTTATTGAATGGTGAATTTCTTCACATCTCTATAGAGACGTGAGTAGTGAATGGAAAATATTTCTGTGTACAATCACTTATTTTCAAATAATCTGTATTTGTTCAGATTAGCTTCTTAACCCTAGTTGATGGTGACCTGGTATTACATACCTAAATATGCCACAGGAAGTCATGAAGAATGTTGCAAAAGTTGTAGACAAGATAGGATGGTAATGGACCTTATTCATTACTCCTGGAAGAACTTTTTCTGGCTTGTGATTCAGGGGGCTGGGTTTCATGTTTCACTTTTTATGTCCAAAGAAAGTATGAACACTTTTATAGTATTTACTCTGTGCCACATACATATGAAGATTAATGCACTGAATCTTCTTTTTTTTTTTTTTTGGCTGGGGCTGGGTTTGAACCCACCACCTCCGGCATATGGGACCGGCACCATACTCCTTGAGCCACAGGCGCCGCCCTGAATCTTCTTAATAATACTGGGAGATGGGTGGCACCACCATCTTCATTCTGCAGGTGAATAAACTAGGCACAGACAGGTCATGTCATTTGCTTAAGGGCCCTTGGTTAGGAAAAGGTGGTGCTGGGATTCAGATCCAGGCAGTGTGGCTCCAAAGCCTAACCTTGGTGTGACAGTGCCCAGAGCCATTGAGGGATGGAGTTTCTCTTAGCACTTCACTCTCCCAGCAATAAGCGTGGGATATGTTACATTATTCAGTGTTCCTGCAGAGGTTAAGCCATTTAAAAATGTGCTCTTCATGCTATTATGATATGCACATACTCAGATACACACACAGCTTTCTGTTCTTAAGCTTCTGTGTTACACCTGAACACATTCCATCATATTCAGTGTTTCAGAAATATTTCTGTAAAATTCACTCTGGTGTAAGGGTTTAACACTGATGATTAATATGCCATCTCTGAGTAACTTATACTGGTTGAAGGAGGTTTATTAACACAAATGCCTTTTCTCTGCTGCTTGCATTTTCTCCCCATCACAGAGTGTATGTCACACACTTCAGGTACAAACCCCTCACAGTGCTCCTTAGACCATAAAGGTGGCACTGTGATGGCCACAGGACAGAGTGAGGGATGAATTCACATCTCAGAGTGTGGGGAAAACCCTTCTCTGAGCGTGATCTTTAACATTAACTGCCATGTGAGTTGTATTTAACTTACAATAATTTTAAGTCCAGGGGCCTCATGAAGTATATATAACTCACACGTCTCTTGACCTATCTTGACCTTATCAAACACCATGACCCCAAAGAAAAAATATTTTTTCTAGTGTCAGTGTGTTAAAGATAGTCATTATGTCATCATGATTTACAGACATAAATGTAACATTTTTTTTACTTTTTTTGGAAAAATTCATGTTGCCTGTGTTTGCAAAGTAAGCTCACCAGAATGACTTTCCAGTGGTTTATATTATTATTCTTTATTGGCTAAAGCAGTCTTGTAATGAAATAAAAGCAGAACCAAAATATGGTGAGGTCAAGGGATCTGAGCTGTTTTTTCTCATCTGTTTAGATTTTAGAAATGGGAAATCTTTTTGTTGGCATTTGGTCTTTTCTTTGTCTTTTAATTTGTTTTAAATGAGCTAACAATTTTGGCTAAATGAGTAGGGTACATACGTGAGGGAACAATGTTATAGCCTAAACAGATAACATTTCATCAGATTATTAGCTGGGAGAGAAGCCCAGTGGAAATGCAGATGCCGCCTGACTGACAGGGTGGCTTTGGTTAAAGACTATATTCGGTGAATGAGAAGGAAGAGCTTTATTTGCCACTTTGTCTCCTCTCAGTACTGTTTCTATTTAGAAAATATTTCAAGGGAGTGCACTAGTCAGAATCACTGAGCTCTGGCTCAAGCCGCACCTACCTGCTGAATAGGGGCAGACAAGGGCTGGATTACAGCAGTGGTCACTCCTGTCTTTGGAGATGATGTCGTTTTGGAAACAGAAGTCAAGGAAACAGAAGTCGTTTTCTTTTGAGCTCTGCAAAATAGGGAGGCAAGTCAGAATTTTTAACAGGAATTATTCTTTGAAACATTTCCACAGAAAAGCTGGGTTGGATTTTTCTTTTTTTTGCATACTTAATCTTCAGAAATGAGAACCCATAACCCATTGCTGGAATCCCTGTGGTCAGTGCATGCACAGAATGTGTCTAGTAGACAGTTAGTTAGCAAGAGAAGCATGTGAATAAAAGAAAATAGCTCAATGTAACTCAGGTATCAAAGATTCTAGAGCATCAAATTTAAAATGCTTAGAGAAAATATCTGAAAAAGAGTCCAGTCTTTAGTAAGTAAGCAGATACTTGAAACGTTTAGGGTTAGGGTCCCCAATATTTTCCAATTTTTATAAATTGGTTCTTACATTTTAGTAATGACATAACTGATTATCTGTCAATGTGATAGCTCTTTTCATACATTTATAATCAGACAGTTGTCTTTGAAATTAGCATTGTATATGGTTAAATTTTGGCATATCTTTGATGAAATATAGACTTCAAATCTCAAACTTATAAAACTGTGTTTGAGCTTCATTTTACCATTTCCTTCAAAGCATTGCACACACAGCTTTATACCCCAATTACTCTGTTTGTTTATAAATAATTGATGGAATTGTAGGCACTTACTGTGGCATAACTCCAGGTTTTAATTTGAAAGCTGAACTTTCACTGTCAGAATCTGTTGAACTTGCACCTGGGGAAGTATTAAAGATAATGATAATGATAAAGGTAAGGTAGCATTTATAAGGTAGTATTTATAAGAATTTTAAAGAGTTATATTCCTCATTTTAAAAAACATACAAAGTCTTATTTTAGACTTAATTACACAGTGAAACAGAGAGTGATTCAGGTTCCGACCATTTTCAATTGAACTCTTTCTTCAGAAAATCATTAAAAAAAAAATTATGAGGCTCGGCGCCTGTGGCTCAAGTGGCTAAGGGGCTCAGCGCCTGTGGCTCAAGCAGCTAAGGCACCAGCTACATACACCTGAGCTGGCGGGTTCGAATCCAGCCTGGGCCTGCCAAACAACAATGACGGCTGCAACCAAAAAAATAGCCGGACGCTGTGATGGGCGCCTGTAGTCCCAGCTACTTGGGAGGCGGAGGTAGGAGAATCACTTGAGCCCAGGAGTTGGAGGTTGCTGTGAGCTATGATGCCACAGCACTCTACCCAGGGTGACAGCTTGAGGCTCTGTCTCAAAAAACAAACAAACAAACAAAAATTATAATAAATAGCTTTCTTGAAAGAACAGGCTTTTTTTTTTTGGAGACAGAGTCTCGCTCTGTCACCCTGGGTAGAGTGCAGTGGTGTCACACCTTACAGCTCAAACTCCTGGGCTCAAGTGATCCTCCAGCCTCAGCCTCCTAAGTAGCAGAGACTATAGGCACCCAGCTAATTCTTCTATTTTTAGTAGAGACAAGGTCTTGGTTTTGAGCTCAAGTGATCCTCCCACCTCCGCCTCCAGTCTTTTCCTGATAGCTTCTCTTTTAGATCATCCAGTCATCATTCTGTGCTCTTTTTTCTCTGAACTCCCACTATTCTTCTTTATACCATGCATGTTACCTGTAATATCTGCCAGAAAAGTATTAATTCCCTGAGAATGAAGGTGGGTTTAAGAAGGAACCAGCAACTTTTGAGTACCTATTGTTTGTCTGTTAGGTGCGTTACATCATTTAATTATTATAATAATGAAGCTCAGTAGAAGTGAGTTCCAAATTACAGATAAGAACGCTGAGAAATGCAGAGGCTGGGTAATTTGCATGAAGTCACCTAACTAGAGATGGTGGTAACCGGGAATGCACACTGTTGGAACGTGCAGCCAGTGACCTTCCTTGTGCGCATGACTGTCCCACCAAGCTGTGCTCCTGGGTGCTTATGCTCTGCTCACAACAGGCCCCTCATTGCTATGGAATGTGTGACTGGAGCTGGGGACAGCAAAACTCGGGTGGGAACCTGGAACTGGAGGGCTCCTGCATAGCACTTGGCTGTCTGAGGCCTCAAGAGTGGAAGGGGTTAGTGGTGTACCCAAAGAGAGATTAGGAGAAGTTCAGGCCAAGTTGAGTGAAAGGGGCCTGAGACCTATCTGGGCAAAGTTGGCATCTGCACCCAGGGTGGTTTGGGACTGGTTTTCACACTGGGCACAAGGAAGGAAGGGTTGCAGGGTGCTGGAAGATTCTGACAAGCTGAGGTCTTTCCGGGGGAGCTCTTGGGGCTGGCCCAGGTAGGCCTTTGTGTTCTGGGAGGGAAGAAAGGGGAAGGGCTTCGGTCCCTAACAGAGTGGGGCTGGGGTTACTGGGGGACCAGGGAGAAAACAGGGCAAAATGACAATCCAAAACAGGTGATAAACAGGTGACAGGTAACAGGCAAGAAAGGTTTTAACTATGAAGAGGAGGCAGGGAGAGCTCAGCAGGGGAAATGCCAAGCCAGTAAAGACCAGAAGGTCATGGGTGACCAGAGAAACCATTTCACTGGAATCACAAAAGTGTCTCTGGGAGGGGGAGGGGTGGCAAAACTCACGTGGGAGATACCATACTCTCAAAGTGGCCAAAAACTGGGGAGAAAAATAGCTGTTTTTCACCTGCTTCCAAACATTGAAATTATCCAAAGCGGAAAAAAAAAAAAGAAAAAAAGAAAATCCTCTGATCATCTCTATCTAGAAAGCCAGTCTTTCTAGTCTTTACTTTTTCCCCAGCTAATGTTCAGAGAAAGGTGAAGGACCAAGGAGGCTGATGTCTACTGAGTAAGAACACATTCGCTAGTTTTTGCACACCTATCAAGCCTGCTGGAATCTCAATGCCACTGTATGTAGGTGTCAGGTCAGAGGGCCCTCCCTGTGCCAGCTAGCTCCCTGCCCCCCAGGGTGGGGCTTCCCTCTCCCAATCCGGTCTCCTGTTAGCATCTGCTCACATCTGCTGGTCAATAAAAAAATACTCCTGTCTCAGGTTAACATTTTTCTCTGTATTTATCAACCACCACTTTCAGATTTTGATATAGGCTCCAATATGAAAGATGTTAAAAACCTCTTTAGGGAAGGTTTTGTTGAGATTTTATTTTCTAAACTTCGTACCCTTTGCTAGACTTCAATGACTATATGCTGATATAGTAATAGTAACATGCTTTAGGAACCAATTCAACGTGGATACAATTAGTCTCATTTAGTGCTGGAATGAGTAAAATATAACAATTTACTTATTTTGAGCCCAAGAATTTATCTGAGAGATTGTCTCATATCATGTAATTGTTCTTGTGGAAAAAACACACTGAAATCTTTCATTTTATAAAAAAATTATTTATATTTTACATTGGCCAATGAGCCAGTTTCCCAAAGTACTTTATGGTAGGCTTAGAAGATTTAACCTTAATGACTAAAATGTTTTAAATTAAAAGGAAATAATGTTGACATGAGAGATCGTTGATGTGCCCCTAAGTGTCAGAACTGTTTTATTTAGTTATAAAGTTTTCTGGGAGAAATGAGGTTTTAATTGTGCCATTATACCATTTGCATCAGAAAAGCTCATTCACAAGATGCCCATGACACTTGGCTGTCAGACCCCTCATGCTTCTCACTGTATGCCTTGTACCTTCGATGAACACCTCGGCAGACGTTGAGTCTGAACCACTGGGGTTCGTAGCCAGGCAGGTGTAGTGACCTGTGTCGTCCTCGAAGGCCTCAGCTATGACCAGTGTGTGGAGATCGCCTCCCACACAGATCTGGATGTCTGGAGAGCTAAGCAGCTCCTTCCCATCACAGAACCACCTGCAGCAAAGGGCAGAGAGAAGGAGATGGTGACAGTGACTCTCCAAAGCAGAGTGGAGTCTGGATGCTAAGATACTTGGTTTGACTAAAAAGAAAACGATCTGGATCTGTGATACTGAGAGAGACTCTTCAGTTTAGACCATGAAATTAATGACAAGACAATTCCCACAGGCTTTCTTTGTAAACCACCACATACATTTTATTAACTTTGGTGTAAGAGACATTGTCAAACTCAGAAAGACCATTTCAGTCACCAAATAAAAGGAACAGAAATTCGAAGCATCTTATAAAATGTTTTATAATAAATGCCTCCTACATTTATTATAATTTAATCTATTATCCTTTATCTTAAGAAAAACATAAAAGTAATATAACCACTTCCATCCAGGTTAATACGAAGGATGTAAAGTCTCCATTTTTTTAAATAGCTGAATAGTATTCTATGGTATACATATACCACAGTTTGTTAATCCATTCCTGGGTTGGTGGGCATTTAGGCTGTTTCCACATTTTGGCGATTGTAAATTGAGCTGCAATAAACAGTCTAGTACAAGTGTCCTTATGATAAAAGGATTAAGACATTATTCTTAGTAAAGCATCACAAGAATGGAGAAGCATGAATCCTATGTACTCAATTTTGATATGAGGACAATTAATGACAATTAAGGTTATGCGGGGGGAGGGAAAGCAGAAAGAGGGACGGAGGGAGTGGGTTGGGGCCTTGGTGTGTGTCACACTTTATGGGGGCAAGACATGATTGCAAGAGGGACTTTGCCTAGCAATTGCAATCAATGTAACCTGGCTTATTGTACCCTCAATGAATCCCCAACAATAAAAAAAATAAAAAAGTAATATAACCATTGTGCTCAAAACATCAATAGGTTCAGGGAAAGCTACCATCATGTTAAGTAGTCATAGGCAGCAATATTTCTGTTGACTTTTCTGGTCAGCTGAGCAGTAGCAGATTTAATGCCTTCCACATTTTTTTTGGTGTTTATAAAACTTTCTAGCAGACTGCCTTGTTCCCCAAGATGTGGAGAGAGGTAGCAGTTGTGCTGTGTTTCCTTCTTGCTGGGCAGCCCTTTCCCTTCCCAAACAAGCAGGTTCTGGCCTGGGGGTGCTGCAGGTTGAGCCCCGGGCCCTCACTCTGTCTCCTCAGCACCTTGCTTAGATTCAAACAGCTGCATGTACACGTGGTTGCCATTATGTTTTACCAAGAAAGCAAACAAAAAACGCAACTGAAGCTACACTAAAAAAGCCCCAAATGTGATTTGTTTTTAAAGAAATATGTAGAAATGTGCCATGTGTAACTAATGGCCTAAAAGGGGGGCTTAACTGTGACTTTAGAAATGTCATTTAGCTTCCAGGTTAGAGGTTCCTCATCTGTTTGAGACCTTCTTGACTTAAAGTTTCATGATTTTAAGGGTTTTAGTTAAATGTAAGAGCATATATTTGATAACTGTGTTAAAAATATTTCAGGAAATGATGTAGAAAATTATTTAATGGAAGAGTATGTAATTAACAAATTAGCTTTGAAATATAGTAGGATGTCACCACATTTCTAAGACTGTACACTCAAATTGGGTTTTTAAATATATCAATTTATCAAGATTAAGCATCTTGTCTTTATCACAACTGTGGCACTTAACTTCCCAAGTTATACTAAAAGTAGCTCTTTATGCGCCTCTCTACCCTTTTAGAGCAGTGGTTCTCAACCTTCCTAATGCTGCAACCCTTTAGTTCAGTTCCTCATGTTGTGGTGACTCCGACCATAAAATTATTTTCGTTGCTACTTCATAACTGTAATTTTGCTATGGTTATGAATCGTAATGTAAATATATGATATGCAGGATGTCTTAGGTGACCCCTGTGAAAGAGTCGTTCGACCCCCAAAGGGGTCTCGACCCACAGGTTGAGAACCACTGTTTTAGAATATACGTTTTTGCAGGGTAGAGACCTTGTCTTATTAACTTACTGGTTAGATTCCAGCACAGTTTGGCACATGGAATGAGTTTATATTGTGCCTTTTAATTTTTGGTGTGTCTGAGGCCTTGTAGACCTTAGGGAGACTGCCCCTTGCTAGAGATAAAGGACTCTTTTGCTAGCAGGCCTTTCATATCACCACCTGCTCCACTGGGCTTTCAGTTCCTGTCCTAATTATCCCAGGGCCAGACACCAGACAACTAAAGACAGCCCCTATGCTTAAGAACGCTCTGAAATTATTCAAACAACTCACCCCAAATCGGATAGCCTGCCTCACACCTGTCCGTTCCCATAGATCATAATAAAGGCTTTGGTACATGTGCTCTGCTCCCCCTGCAGCCTGGCCCAGTGGTGTGGTCTGCCCCCTCTTCCTGGAAACTATGAGTGACCAACTCTCTTTTCAATGACAGTCATTGCCTTATCTGTTGGCCTCACCAATACCTTTTTAAAATCACTTATGAATGATGAAAAGAACACATTTTCTAACACAGAAGATGGTCATTGAATCTATCAGAGAAGAATACACTTACAAAGAGGACTGAGCAGAAAAAGAGTTTAAATCATACCTGTCAGTTTCTGCTTTAAAATGTATTTGGAGAGAGGCTTATTAACTATCCCTGACTCAGACTGGTGTGCATTTAAACAGCACAAAGTCAAAATAACCGCTTTAGTGTACACATCAGAAAGAGGAAAGCAGGCTTGCCCACTCTTATGTAGCAGATCAAAGACAAATCACCTTCTTAAACTAAACTAAGAGATCTTAGAATGCTGACGTTTGGAAATCTCACACCGTCTGAGATAGGAGTGCTACTGACACATTTGCTTAAATTTCCTTAAAGTCATAATTCTACCAGCTTCCTGGCAAAGGACTCAGAACATTTAGTAATCCTTACAACATCAGGTTTTTGATTAATTTTGACCTGAAATTTTTCCCACGTTAAATTTTTCTCTATGGCGCAACTTAGGCAAGGTGATACTGGTGTGATGAGCTGAAAGCTCACAAGATAGGAGGAAGTATAAGTCTCAGAGAGACACAGGTCATGTCATAACACTGTCCACCTCCCCACCCCCCACCCCAGGCAGATACCACCTCTGGATCCAAATGCTCTTGCCAGTGAAATGTAGAGACTCAGAATCCTCAGTATCACTGTTTGGACTACAAAGCAACTCAAGGTGAAGTTTACAGTGAAATGCATTTGTCACCCTCGGAGTGGTCTCTTTCTAGATGGCACAGTCTCCCCTTCCTTCAGTTCCCCAAAACCCTATTTCTCCAGGAGCAGAGAGGGGTTTAGTTGAGAGGGGAGCATGAGAGCACATAATGTGGCCAGGAGAGAGTCTACTCAAGTAGAGTTCGACTTGAGGACACCTGGACCTTTATTTATCCCAGTGCTGATGCCTGGAAGTCATCCATCTAGTGAAGAGGACACTGGCAGCATATAGGACAATTAAAATCTTGTCACCCACATTTCCATTTTAAGCCTCTGACAACTTCAACTCCAACCACATTTTGAATTTTTCAGCATAAAATCATTAAGACATTTAATTGTTACACAGCTATGATTTAATAATAAAAAATAATTTAAAAAAGACATTTAATTGCTATCTCATAGTTAAGATGAAAAGATGATACAACTTTTGGGAACAATGGTAGTTCTTAAGGACTTGCATAAATTCAAATTAAGAGAGAATTAATATTTATGAAATGTCTATTATGGGCAAATATGAGCTTATTTTATCTTCATAACAACCTTACAAAGTTGTCATTAAATTTTTATCATTTATTTATTTATTTTTGAGACAGGGTTTCACTTTGTCACCCTGGGTAAAGTGCCATGCATCACACACAGCTCACAGAGACCTCCAACTCTTGGGCTCAAGGATCCTCCTGCCTCAGCCTCCTGAGTAGCTGGGACTACAGGGGCCCACCACAATGCCCAGCTTTTTCTTTTTTTTAAGAGATGGGGTCTTGCTCTTGCTTAGGCTGGTCTTGAACTCCTGAGCTTAGGTGATTCACCTGCCTCAGCCTCCCACAGTGTTAGGATTATGGGCGTGAGCCACCAAGCCCAGCTGTCATTAAACTTTTAGAGACAGGAAACTTTCATTTACCTATAGCAGCGAAAAAGAACACAGACAACTAAACCCAGAGAGCATCTTGACTTTGACTTCCCTCATTACTTCATCTTCCATCAAGCTTTTTCCCGTGGACATAAACATGTTTTAACAAAGTTTACCAACTCCTTCTATCTAATTTGGGGTATAGCTGCTAAACAGCTACGTAATTGCCACATGACAGGAAGCCGAGGGAAGCTGGAGAGGAAAACCCCAAGGTGAGTGGTGGGGCAGGTGCCCTGCAGAAGAAGTGAGAGTTGCTAATATAGGAATAAACCAGTTGGGACTGGTTGTCACATTTTAAGGCCCTAAATAGGGTATGAAAATAACCTCACAATAACTGGAGCTAAAATGAAAAGGGCTAAGAGACGTAGTGATACTCGTTAATTCAGTCACTTGCTCACCAGTCATTTACTTGTTCATTCATCATGACACTTACTGTTCTTCACCAACAACCCAGGAGCTGACTGGGCACAGATGTCAGCTAAACCAGGGTTCTTATTTCATGAAGCTAGTAGCAGAGGCTGACAGAGAGGAACATGCAATTGTAGAGTAAGGAAATACACTGTATATACTTTATCTAATGGGCTTAGATTCTTTCCATAGCATGGAAAAGTGTAGCACTTCAAAAATCTTTCACACTTAGCTATAGCCTCACACTTACAGATTAAGTTTGCTTTGGATAAAATGCTTAAATTGCAATCAATTTACTGGAGAAGAGATAATGTTCACAAATCTTGGATTTCCCCCTTTTATCCACAAAGGATTCTAGCATGGGGAGCTGAAGCATTCAAAGCTCTACGAGATGACATATTTCTTTATACTAATCTGTGCTGGAATCTTCAAATCAAGGTTGTTGAAATATATACATGTGTGTATGTATATATGTGTGTGTGTACATATATATATTTTTTACTTTTTGTTGCATAAGGGTTCTTCCCCTCCCCCCCTCAGGATTTTCTTAACAGTCCAGCCTACAAATGAGAAATAAAATGGTGCCAAAATTCAAGGATCATATTATGGCACCAGCAGGATGCAGCTGGACTGGAAATTCAAGAAGGTGTTTTACATTTTAAAAGTGCAATATGTAATTGTTCACTTTCTACATTTCAAGATGAGGTTAGATGTGGCTGCTGGCTTGGGCTCAGTCCAGGTGATGGGGGAGGGGCTGTATCTGTCCACATCCTGTTTGATGAGGGACCCAGGGCTGGGGTCTGCAGCTGCTTGTGAGCAAATGTTTGTCCTTCAAAACTATCCATTGCTTCCCTTCTTGGGTGGTGTAAGAACATTTAAAAATTCACCTCCCTGCCCTGGCCTCATCCCACCCCTGCCCAGTGGCCCTGGCAGCCGGCGGTGGGGCTCTGACTGCATTGAGAGCCGGGAGACACATCTGAGAACACTCAGAACACTCCGATTCTTCAGGATAAGGCCATGATTCTTGATTTTCATGAGAATAAATTCAACTGATTAATGAAAAGAACAAAAAAATTTACCGCAAAGCATAATATATACTTTCTAATACAGAATACTAATAGTTTATGTTAAAAAAATCACATTTGGCACAGCTTGGCTTACAAATTGACTACAGTATCTATTCTAAAACTACCAACTTAGCAGGAAATATAGATTTTATGAGTGACAGTTTCTTTTGGCTGTTTTTGTTTTATTGAACCACAACTATGTTTGATGGAAATTCTCTGTGCACTATATTTTAAACATATGTCTTTTAAATTGAAACATATTTGACTTATATCACTTATAAAGCATCATCAATGAATTGTGGCTAATGTTTTCCAACTTTGCTCAGCAAAATGGTAAATGTTAGAAGCCAATTAACAGAAAGAGTGAGGTGTTTGATAAATGGAAACCCTTAAAAATAGCTGAGTTTTTAACTTCTCTAGTTCAGGAAACAATAGTTATGCTAAAAAATGTCTCTCCATTTTTTCCTCACAACTTCACTCATTTGTACTTCCTGGAAAATTTCATCTTCAAAAGGATGTCAGGATGGTGGCAGATGGCAAATTAAGCCCCCATATATGGCCCCCTTCTCCCAAAGTGCAACAACCACATGGCTTCATGAAGTCCAGGCCTGAAGAAAAGGACAGCAACAGTTCTATAACGCTATTATAATGAAAATAAAGGCAGGAACAAATGCCCAGGAAGAAACATGACTCAGCACAGGTTGTATTTTTCCAGGTGTCCTTAAAGGGATCGCAGTGGCCTGTCATGAACTCTTGAGCCACCAAAGCAAAAACGGCAAGGTATGCCCCGACTGCATTTTGTTTATCAAGGGCAGGCCATCTATAAGTGCTGCATTTTATACATCCTCAATTAAACAATTTTTATGGCGTATTTTTTGTCTTGTCATCAAAGATTTCTTAACTTTTTACATGTGTTCATTCACCACAGACATGCTGTATACACTGTCACACAGATTTCTAGGCAGACCAAAGTGAAATTAGTCCTCTTCTAAATTTACTATTGCTATTAATTTAATGACTGCTTAGCTCAAAGGCCAATAGCTAAATTTGTGTGGACAACAGATGTATTTTAACCTCATGGCCCAAAAGAGACCAATAAATAGATTGGCTTTTTGAAATTCAAACTCCAGGATAAGTAGATTTTGAACCAAAAACAGACTTATGTCCAGCAATTCTTTCCTCAATAATAATTGTATCTCCTAAGGGGAGAGGAAGATAAAGAGGAGTAGACCAGCCCAGGTAAAACCAAACTTTAAACATGATTTTATTATTATTATTATTTTTTTTTTATTTGACCATGAGTGGTAGCTTAGGTCTGCACACCAGGAGCCTGCAGATACTTAGTGCTGCCCTCAGGCAGCGACTGTAAAAATAAGCAAGTGGGACCTACACTGCATCTTTGCAGCCAGAAGCGGCTGGGATCTCAGCTTGCTTGTGATGTCCTTTGCATTGCTGATGTGGGAGAGAGGACTGGGGCTGGGGAGTGGCTCTCCTGGTCTAGTTTTGCCAGGTCTGCAGACCAGCCCCATTGCCTGTGGCCCAGTCATCCCCTTGCTTAAGGCTTGACTTTCCTTATTTTCCAAACTGAGGAATGAGCTGGGCTGGCGTTTCCTCAGCTGTGTCCCAAGAAACCAGTTCTGCAGCAAGTCGACAGATAACATTGAAAGGGTTTCTCTGGTTCAAACAGGTTTATGAAGCACTGGGTTAAACAAAGTTAAACAGCTGTCTAGCCTGCCAGAACTTTTTAGAGCTTTGAGGGTGCCAATATATACTGAATTTCCAAGACAGAAATATGGCAAGCATCATTCTCAATCTCACTTGACCATGGAACACATGTTCTGAGAATTAAGTTGAAGTGTTAGAATTCTGGGGCTCAGCACCTGTAGCTCAAGTAGCTAAGGCACCAGCCACATACACCAGAGCTGGCGGGTTTGCATCCAGCCCGGGCCTGCCAAACAACAATGACAACTACAACCAAAAAATAGCTGGGTGTTGTGGCGGGCACCTGTAGTCCCAGCTACTTGGGAGGCTGAAGCAAGAGAATTGCTTAAGCCCAAGAGTTGGAGGTTGCTGTGAGCTGTGATGCCATGGCACTCTACCTAGGGTGATAGCTTGAGGCTTTGTCTCAAAAAAAAAGAAAGAAAGAAAGTATTCTGGGAAAATGTTTTAAAAAACACTGGGTTGGATTATCCCTGAGATCCCATCTCACTCTGTAAGAGTGACATTTAATAACTAGCCTATGTTTTACAACTACCTTTCCTGTGTTTATAACAGATGTCAGCAGTAGAGCAAGCCCTCTTTCCCACTGGTCCTAGATTTTGTTACAGAGTTACCTTCAAATGGTGCTATGGGCAGCCACTACTGAGGGTTGAGAGCTAGCACCTGTACTGGGACATAGGTTTGAACAGCCCTGTTTGAACAATCTGTGCTTGAATATCACATTCTCACACTGGAGTCAACTGGAAGTGCTCATTTCTAACCTCTCATTTATCCTTGACTGTTAATTTTAAGAATTTCCTATGTCTGGGGGTTGTTTGGTTTGGTTTGGTTAAATTTCTATTTTACCCTGGCATGTAAAAATTCCAGGGGCTTCTTCCCATTCTGGAAAATACTCAGGATGAACATGTAACACACTGTCCAAGGCAAGAAATTTCTGAGAGTGAAAAAGGTACCCATTAATAATTATAAAAATAAATGATTACTGTTCCAGATAAATGAGGATGTGCAATTGTCCTACTTATAGCTCACTACAAGAACAACTTAAAAATGTCATTTTGGCTGTAGTGAGTATTTTGGCCCTTTGCAAATGTGATTCATTCTCATGAGTAGACAGACAAAAGTACATTTCACAGTTTATGAGGGCGGACAAAGATTCCCAGTCCTCTGTCACTCATTCACAAATTCTCAAGTTACACCTGTTAGTTTAAAAAATAGATTCACCTTCACCAGTTCTCCACGCAAGCACAAAAATAAGTCAGTATAACCTAACAAGTCACACTCCAAAGTTAACTATTTGTAAAAGTTTGTTAAACACTTCTAAGCCTTCAAAGCAATGAGGGAAAGAATGGATTACAAAGAGAACAAGGATCTGCACACACCAAACGAAGCAGCCAGAACAGCTATTTTGTTGCTACAATTACAACCGGTAATTACTAGCTATTATTGTAACTTGAACAACATTCCAAAGGGGATCAAATGGGAGATGTTTTATTATAAGACAATGCTGTCAGTCTTCTATGCTTTTGGAACTTACCTGTTGAAACACAAGGAGGAGCTCAGAATTATGAAACTCAAAAGGACTAAGCCAAACAAGGGGCAGGGCAGAACCCTTCTTGGTCTCCAGCAAAGAATAGTTCACAGACTGGCTCCTGGAGAGCCCAACAGTCATTTCTTTGCATCTGATTGGCAACTCCGTTGAATACAACTTTTCCCTCAGTGAGGCAGGGTCTTTCCTCAGAATCAAAGAACCCGAGATTTCATTTAAAATTTCTCCTAATCTGGGTTGGGTAGGGTGGCTCATCCCTGTAATCTTAGCACTCTGGGAGGCCAAGGCACGTAAACTGCCTTGAGTTCACAGGTTTGAGACCATCCTAAGCCAGAGGAAGACCTCATCTCTAAAACTAGACAGGCGTTGTGGCGAGCTACTCTGGGGGGCTGAAGTGGGAGCATCCCTTGAGCCCAAGAGTTTGAGGTTGCTGTAAGCTATGATGCCATGGCACTCTACTGAGGGTGAAAAAGTGAGATTCTGTCTCAATAATACTACTACTAATAATAATAAAATTTCCCCTAAACTGACTTTACCTAACAAATACAATCAGTGTAACCTAGTTCTTTGTAACCTCAATGAATCCCAATAAAAAATAAAATAAAACATAATTTCCCATAATCATGATTAGGGATGAGGAAGGAGGAAGCTGAATGGAAGTAGGACAGCTACTTTTTTCTTTTTAGAATGCAAAGGGCAGGCATCCTCAAACTTTTTTAACAGGGGGCCAATTCACTGTCCCTCAGACTGTTGGAGGGCCGGACTATAATTAAAAAAAACAAACTATTAACAAATTCCTATGCACACTGCACAGATCTTACTTTGAAGTAAAAAACAAAATGGGAACAAAAACAATTCATACTGCTGCATGTGGCCCGTGGGCCATAGTTTGAGGACCCCTGGCAAAGGGCTTTGCTTCTCTCAGTTTGGTCCCCGCTCTGAACAAGGCTTCAGTGGGTTGAGGCTCTAACATCTTAACCAAGTTCAGCTGCTCAGGGCAAGGATGTTGGCCGCAGCCTCTCAGGCTTGGTGGTGGCTCTGTCTAAGGCCTCGGAAGGGTGCTCCTGCGGTGTCCTGCTCTAGCCTCATCTAATCCATTCAGACACGGCTAGTGCACACATTAGGGAGGGAGGGGGCTGCAAAGTGGCCCAGCAGTCAGGACCTGTACATACAAATTGGTCCCCTTTCTTTTTTCAAGTTAAGGTTTTCCCAGCTAACTCCTTTCTTTTTTTTTTTTTTTTGTAGAGACAGAGTCTCACTTTATGGCCCTCGGTAGAGTTCCGTGGCCTCACACAGCTCACAGCAACCTCCAACTCCTGGGCTTAAGCAATTCTCTTGCCTCAGCCTCCCGAGTAGCTGGGACTATAGGCGCCCGCCACAACGCCCAGCTATTTTTTGGTTGCAGTTTGGCCGGGGCCGGGTTTGAACCCGCCACCCTCGGTATATGGGGCCGGGGCCGGGTTTGAACCCGCCACCCTCGGTATATGGGGCCGGGGCCGGGTTTGAACCTGCCACCCTCGGTATATGGGGCTGGCGCCTTACGGACTGAGCCACAGGCACCGCCCCCCAGCTAACTCCTTTCAAAGCCACATGCTTTTGCTGAATGCTTTTCCCTTGTTCTTACATTCTGAATTCCTCCTAGAGGTCAACATTTAAAGGTCAGCTTTCCAAGGACAGCTCCATAAATGAAGTATCCACCAAAAAGAGAATTCTTTTAATTCAATAATGAAACATGAGATGGAGAAAGAGTTATATTGCTAGCAGGTAGTACTCACATGCCTGGCACCAACTATCCCGGCTAAAATAGTGACTGCCTTCACAAAAAACGTGAGGTGACATTTTTACACACACACTCATACACTGGACTTAACATCTGACATGTTCTTTGAATCAAGTTCCTGAATGACTCTCAAATGTCCTCCAAATGCCACCTTGCAACTACCTTTCTTATTCTAAAAAGAGAGGTAGTTCTCAAAATAATGCCTGTCGCACGAGATCCCATGCACAAACAAATAGTTGAGATGTCAGAAATCGAATTCAGAATCTGGATAGCAAATAAGATCAAATTAGAATTCCAAGCAGTAACCCAAAAGATATCTCAAGAATTCAACGAATTCAAAGACCAAATGACCAAAGATTTTGACATATTGAGACAAGAAGTTGCAGCCTGCAAAGATCTGAGAAACACAGTAGAATCCCTCAGTAACAGAATGGAGCAAGCAGAAGAAAGGATTCCTGACATTGAAAACAAGGCTTTCAAACGCTCCCAAACTCTCAAAGAGGAAGAGAAATGGAGGGCAAAACAGATCACTCTCTCAGAGAGCTCTGGGATAATTCGAAGAAAACCAATAATCGTCTTATAGGAATCCCTGAAAGTGACAAAGTGGCTTCACAAGGCACAGAGTCTCTTCTCCATGAGATTATGAAGCAGAACTTTCCAAACATGCCAAGAGATTCTGAAATTCAGATAGCAGACAGTTTCAGAATTCCAGCACGACTCAACCCACAGAAGACATCCCCGAGACACATCACAATCAATTTCACTAAAGTTAGTATGAAGGAGAAAATTCTGAAAGCTGCCAGACAAAAGAAAACCATCACCTACACAGGGAAGAATATTAGAATAACTGCAGATCTCTCTGCTGAAACCTTTCAAGCTAGAAGAGGATGGTCATCGACCTTTAATCTCCTAAAACAAAATAACTTTCAACCCAGGATCCTGTACCCAGCTAAACTGAGTTTCATTTATGACAGAGAAATTAAATACTGCAATAACATTCACACGTTGAAGAAATTTGCCATAACTAAACCAGCTCTCCAAGATATTCTCAGACCTATCCTCCATAAAGACCAGCACAATCCTCCACCACTAAAGTAAACCCACCCAGAAAATTTTGATCAAATTCCAACCTCCACAGTCGCAAAAGGATTAAAAATGTCCACTGGACTCTCCAAGGGCTTATCAATATTCTCAGTTAATGTGAATGGTTTAAATTGTCCTCTAAAGAGGCATGGGTTGGCTGACCAGATACAAAAACTCAAGCCAGATATCTGCTGCATACAAGAATCACATCTTACATTAAAAGACAAATATAGACTCAAGGTGAAGGGATGGTCATCTATATTCCATGCAAATGGAAAGCAGAAAAAAGCGGGCATTGCAATCCTATTTGCAGATGCAATAGGCTTTAAACCAACCAAAATAAGGAAGGATAACGATGGACACTTCATATTTGTTAAAGGTAATATTCAATATGATGAGATTTCAATTATTAATATTTATGCACCCAACCAGAACACACCTCAATTTATAAGAGAAACTCTAACAGACATGAGCAACTTGATTTCCTCCAGTTTCATACTAGTTGCAGATTTTAACACCCCTTTTGCAGTGCTGGATAGATCCTCCAAAAAGAAGCTAAGCAAAGAAATATTAGATTTAAACTTAAACATTCAACATCTGGACTTAACAGACATCTACAGAACATTTCATACAAACAAAACTGAATACACATTCTTCTCATCAGCCCACGGAACATACTCCAAAATCGACCACATCCTAGGCCACAAATCTAACCTCAGCAAATTTAAAAAAAAATAGAAATTATTGAGGAGGCGGAGCAAGATGGCAGCCGAATAACAGCTTCCTTGCATCTGGGCACCATGAGTCTGGGGAGATAGGACTCCAGGCATCTCTGGCTGGTGGGATCTGCCTATCATCACCCCTGCGAGGATACAAGGAGTCAGACAGAGACTTCTGGACCCCAAGAGGAGGACTAAAATAGCGGAAAACCGGCAAGTGGTCGCGTGTGTTCAATCCGTCTAAACCCGCCCGCAACTGAAAGTTCAGTAGCAGCGAGACTGCAAACCAGAAAGGCCTTACCGGTGAACTGTTTTGGTGTCTTTGGACTTGGCACTCAGCTGAACTGCCTTGGGGAGAGCCTGAGCGGGAGTGCGGAGAACTTTGGCCTTGTCTAGGGCCCCAGTCTGAGCTGCTGAGCCAGACGGAGCTAAAAGTGTTTGGCTCTGGGTCACAGGCAGCCATTGTGAGCGATCTGCCCCGGCAAGCTCCGCCCTCAGGCTCGCAGAGCTAGAATTGGGTGGTCGCTGGTAACCCAGCGACCAAGTAGCCTAAGGGCGGGGTCTGAGCCGCCTTGCAGCCCTAACCCTCGGGGGCAGAGGGAGACCAGTTTTGGCACACAGGGTAAGTGGATAGCCACTTCAGCAGTGATTCCAGCGAGAAGCACTTCCCTGGGAAAGCTTCTGATCAGCAAGTGAACAAGTTCAAAGTGCCTTTTAAGTGGGCTGAAGAGAGATTTAGGGTGTCTACCTGCTGGGGTTTGAGAAACTAGCAGCCTCCAGTCGTATCAGAACTGTGATTAACATCTCATACCCCAGAAGACCACGTGTTGCCCAGACAATATTCAATAACATATACATACTGCTTTGTTTTTGGTTGTGTTTTTTTTTTTTTTTTGGTTTGGTTGTTTTTTGTTTGTTTATTTTGATGTTGTTGATTGTTGTTTTGTTTTTTAAGTTCAACATTTTCCATACAGATCCTTTTTCTTTCTCAATTTTTCTAGTTTAATTATAATTTCCCATTGCTGCCTATCTCAATAATTAGAACTTCATTTTTGTTAGTGTTTCTACCGCTATTATTTGGTTTTTCCAGTCAATTTTATCCCGTAAAGTTTTCTGTTTGCTTGTTTTGGTTTGATTTATAGCATTTTTGTCTTTCCTCTCTACTTGGTGGAGGTGGGCTACTGTGTCTGATCAGGTTAGCAAAGAGCTGCTGACCTCAAGGGAACCACCCAACTGGGCACCCCCAGAAGGTGGCTTTTTTTTTAAGGTTGTATCAAAGTACCCTACTGTACACCTATATTGCTCTGTCTCCCTCTTTCTGTGCCTCTCTTCTTTTTGTAAATATTCCTTTTACCCACCCCCTCTCCCTTCTCTATTTTTCTTTTTTTTTCTTATCACTCGGTACTCCTTTCTTTCATCCCTTTTTTGCTCTTCAACCTTCTCACCCTTCTGGTCCTGTAACCCTTAGTCCACAGGCACGAAAACTTAAAGAGAAAGAGGAAGTGAAAGGAATATTAGGGCAAAGAAACAGACAAAAGAAATCACTCATGAGGAAGAATCAGCAGAAAACTCCAGGCAACATGAAGAACTAGTCCAGAACAACCCCGCCAAGGGACCATGAGGTAGCTCCTGCAGAGGATACCACCTATACAGAAATGTTAGGAATGACAGAAAGGGAATTTAGAATGTACATGTTGAAAACAATGAAAGAAATGATGGAAACAATAAAGTGGAAAATAACCAAAAGGAAATTCAAAAACAGAATCAAATAAGAGATGAATGATATGAAGAATATAAAAAGGATATAGCAGAGCTGAAGGAAATGAAACAGTCAATCAGGGAACTTAAAGATGTAATGGAAAGTATCAGCAACAGGTTAGACCATGCAGAAGAAAGAATTTCAGAGGTAGAAGACAAAGTTTTTGAGATAACTAGGATAGTAAAAGAGGCAGAAAGGAAGAGAGAGAAAGCAGAACGTTCACTGTCAGAATTCTGGGACTTTATGAAGCGTTCCAACATATGAGTTATAGGAATTCCAGAAGGGGAAGAAGAATGCCCCAGAGGAATGGAAGCCATACTAGAGAATATTATAAAAGAAAATTTCCCAAACATCACCAAAGATTCTGACACACTGCTTTCAGAGGGCTATCGGACCCCAGGTCGCCTCAACTCTAACCGAGCTTCTCCAAGACACATTGTGATGAACCTGTCCAAAGTCAAGACAAAAGAAAAGATTCTGCAAGCTGCCAGGAGTAAGCGGCAGTTGACCTACAGGGGCAAATCCATCAGAGTAACTGCAGACTTCTCTAATGAAACTTTCCAAGCAAGAAGACAATGGTCATCTACCTTTAATCTACTTAAACAGAACAATTTCCAGCCCAGAATTCTGTACCCTGCTAAGCTAAGCTTCAAAATTGACGGAGAAATCAAATCATTTACGGATATACAAACATTGAGGAAATTCGCCACAACAAGACCAGCTCTACAGGAAATACTTCAACCTGTTCTGCACACTGACCACCACAATGGATCAGCAGCAAAGTAAGAACTCAGAAATTAAAGGACAGAACCTAACCTCCACACTGATGCAAAAGATAAAACTAAGCAATAGACTCTCACCAAATAAGACGAATAGAATACTACCACACTTATCAATTATCTCAATAAATGTTAATGGCTTGAATTCCCCACTGAAGAGACATAGATTGGTTGACTGGATTAAAAAACACAAGCCATCCATTTGCTGTCTGCAAGAAACACACCTGGCTTCAAAAGACAAATTAAAGCTCCGAGTCAAGGGTTGGAAGACAATTTTTCAGGCAAATGGAATTCAGAAGAAAAGAGGAGTTGCAATCTTATTTTCAGATACATGTGGATTTAAAGCAACTAAAGTCAAAAAAGACAAAGATGGTCACTTTACATTGGTCAAGGGAAAACTACAACAAGAAGACATTTCAATTCTAAATATTTATGCACCCAATTTAAATGCTCCCAGATTCTTGAAGCAGACTTTACTCAGTCTGAGCAATACGATATCTGATAATACCATCATAACAGGGAACTTTAACACACCTCTTACAGAGCTGGACAGATCCTCTAAACAGAAATTAAACAAGATATAAGAGATTTAAATGAGACCCTAGAACAACTATGCCTGATAGACGCATATAGAACACTCCACCCCAAAGATAAAGAATATACATTCTTCTCATCACCCCATGGAACATTCTCCAAAATTGATCATATCCTGGGACACAAAACAAATATCAACAGAATCAAAAGAATTGAAATTTTACCTTGTATCTTTTCAGACCATAAGGCACTAAAGGTGGAACTCAACTCTAACAAAAATGCTCGACCCCACCCAAAGGCATGGAAATTAAACAATCTTCTGTTGAATAACAGATGGGTGCAGGAAGAAATAAAACAGGAAATCATTAACTTCCTTGAGCATAACAACAATGAAAACACAAGCTACCAAAACCTGTGGGATACTGCAAAAGCAGTTTTGAGAGGAAAATTCATCAAGTTAGATGCCTACATTCGAAAAACAGAAAGAGAGCGCATCAACAATCTCACAAGAGATCTTATGGAATTGGAAAAAGAAGAACAATCTAAGCCTAAACTCAGTAGAAGAAAAGAAATATCCAAAATCAAATCAGAGATAAATGAAATTGAAAACAAAAGAATCATTCAGAAAATTAATGAAACAAGGAGTTGGTTTTTTGAAAAAATAAATAAAATAGATAAACCATTGGCCAGACTAACGAGGAATAGAAAAGTAAAATCTCTAGTAACCTCAATCAGAAACGATAAAGGGGAAATAACAACTGATCCCACAGAGATACAAGAGATCATCTCTGAATACTACCAGAAACTCTATGCCCAGAAATTTGACAATGTGAAGGAAATGGATCAATATTTCGAATCACACCCTCTCCCTAGACTTAGCCAGGAAGAAATAGTCCTCCTGAACAGACCAATTTCAAGCACTGAGATCAAAGAAACAATAAAAAAGCTTCCAACTAAAATATGCCCTGGTCCAGATGGCTTCACTCCAGAATTCTATCAAACCTTCAAGGAAGAGCTTATTCCTGTATAAATTATTCCAAAAAACTGAGGAAGAAGGAATCTTCCCCAACACATTCTATGAAGCAAATATCACCCTGATATCAAAACCAGGAAAAGACCCAAACAAAAAGGAGAATTTCAGACCAATCTCACTCATGAATATAGATGGAAAAATTCTCAACAAAATCCTAGCCAATAGATTACAGCTTATCATCAAAAAAGTCATTCATCATGATCAAGTAGGCTCCATCCCAGGGATGCAAGGCTGGTTTAACATACACAAGTCCATAAACGTTATCCACCATATTAACAGAGGCAAAAATAAAGATCACATGATCCTCTCAATAGATGCAGAAAAAGCATTTGATAAAATCCAGCATCCTTTTCTAATTAGAACACTGAAGAGTATAGGCATAGGTGGCACATTTCTAAAACTGATTGAAGCTATCTATGACAAACCCACAGCCAATATTTTACTGAATGGAATAAAACTGAAAGCTTTTCCTCTTAGAACTGGAACCAGATAAGGTTGTCCTCTGTCAGCTTTACTATTTAACGTAGTGCTGGAAGTTCTAGCGAATACAATTAGGCAAGACGAGGAAATAAAGGGTATCCAAATGGGAGAAGAGGAGGTCAAACTCTCCCTCCTTGCTGACGACATGATCTTATACTTAGAGAACCCCAAAGACTCAACCACAAGACTTCTAGAAGTCATCAAAAAATACAGTAATGTTTCAGGATATAAAATCAATGTCCACAAGTCAGTAGCCTTTGTGTACACCAATGACAGTCAAGATGAGAAGCTAATTAAGGACACAACTCCCTTCACCATAGTTTCAAAGAAAATGAAATAGCTAGGAATATACCTAACGAAGGAGGTGAAGGACCTCTATAAATAAAACTATGAACTCCTCAGAAAGGAAATAGCAGAGGAGTTAACAAATAGAAGAACATACCATGCTCATGGATGGGAAGAATCAACATTGTTAAAATGTCTATACTTCCCAAAGCAATCTACCTATTCAATGCCATTCCTATCAAAATACCAACATCGTACTTTCAAGATTTCGAAAAAATGATTCTGCGTTTTGTATGGAACCGGAAAAAAACCCGTACAGCTAAGGCAGTTCTCTGTAACAAAAATAAAGCTGGGGGCATCAGCATACCAGATTTTAGTCTGTACTACAAAGCCATAGTGCTCAAGACAGCATGGTACTGGTACAAAAACAGAGACATAGACACTTGGAATGGAATTGAAAACCAGGAAATGAAACTAACATTTTACAACCACCTAATCTTTGATAAACCAAACAAGAACATACCTTGGGGGAAAGACTCCCTATTCAATAAATGGTGTTGGGAGAATTGGATGTCTACATGTAAAAGACTGAAACTGGACCCACACCTTTCCCCACTCACAAAAATTGATTCAAGATGGATAAAGGACTTAAATTTAAGGCATGAAACAATAAAAATCCTCAAAGAAAGCATAGGAAAAACACTGGAAGATATTGGCCTGGGGGAAGACTTCATGAAGAAGACTGCCATGGCAATTGCAACAACAACAAAAATAAACAAATGGGACTTCATTAAACTGAAAAGCTTCTGTACAGCTAAGGAGACAATAACCAAAGCAAAGAGACAACCCACACAATGGGAAAGGATATTTGCATATTTTCAATCAGACAAAAGCTTGATAACCAGGATCTATAGAGAACTCAAATTAATCCACATGAAAAAAGCCAACAATCCCTTATATCAATGGGCAAGAGACATGAATAGAACTTTCTCTAAAGACGACAGACGAATGGCTAACAAACACATGAAAAAATGTTCATCATCTCTATATATTAGAGAAATGCAAATCAAAACAACCCTGAGATATCATCTAACCCCAGTGAGAATGGCCCACGTCACAAAATCTCAAAACTGCAGATGCTGGCGTGGATGTGGAGAGAAGGGAACACTTTTACACTGCTGGTGGGACTGCAAACTAGTACAACCTTTCTGGAAGGAAGTATGGAGAAACCTCAAAGCACTCAACCTAGACCTCCCATTCGATCCTGCAATCCCATTACTGGGCATCTACCCAGAAGGAAAAAAATCCTTTTATCATAAGGACACTTGTACTAGACTGTTTATTGCAGCTCAATTTACAATCGCCAAAATGTGGAAACAGCCTAAATGCCCACCAACCCAGGAATGGATTAACAAGCTGTGGTATATGTATACCATGGAATACTATTCAGTTATTAAAAAAAATGGAGACTTTACATCCTTCGTATTAACCTGGATGGAAGTGGAAGACATTATTCTTAGTAAAGCATCACAAGAATGGAGATGCATGAATCCTATGTACTCAATCTTGATATGAGTACAATTAATGACAATTAAGTTTATGGGGGTGGGAAGCAGAAAGAGGGATGGAGGGAGGAGGGTGGGGCCTTAGTGTGTTTCACACTTTATGGGGGCAAGACATGATTGCAAAGGGGACTTTACCTAACAATTGCAATCAGTGTAACTGGCTTATTGTACCCTCAATGAATCCCCCAAAATAAAAAAAAAAAAAGGAAAAAAAAATTTTATTGATAACTTAAAAAAATAAATAAATAAAAAATAAAAAATAAAAAAAATGGAGACTTTACATCCTTCGTATTAACCTGGATGGAAGTGGAAGACATTATTCTTAGTAAAGCATCACAAGAATGGAGAAGCATGAATCCTATGTACTCAATCTTGATATGAAGACAATTAATGACAATTAAGGTTATGGGGGGGGGAGCAGAAAGAGGGATGGAGGGAGGGAGGTGGGGCCTTAGTGTGTGTCACACTTTATGGGGGCAAGACATGATTGCAAGAGGGACTTTACCTAACAATTGCAATCAGTGTAACTGGCTTATTGTACCCTCAATGAATCCCCAACAATAAAAAAAAAAAAAGAAAATTGGTATAGAAGTGACATTTCTTAAACTAATAGAGGCCATATACAGCAAACCCAGAGCCAATATCGTATTGAATGGAGTTAAATTGAAATCATTTCCACTTAGATCAGGAACCAGGCAAGGTTGCCCATTGTCTCCGTTGCTCTTTAACATTGTAATGAAAGTTTTAGCTATTGCAATTAGGGAAGAAAAGGCGATCAAGGGTATCCACATAGGGTCAGAAGAGATCAAACTTTCACTCTTCGCAGATGATATGATCGTATATCTGGAAAACACTAGGGATTCTATTACAAAACTTTTAGAAGTGATCAAGGAATACAGCAATGTCTCAGGCTACAAAATCAACACCCATAAATCTATAGCCTTTATATATACCAACAAAAACCAAGCCGAAAAGAGTCAAGGACTCTATTCCTTTCACAGTAGTGCCAAAGAAGATGAAATATTTGGGAGTATACCTAACAAAGGACATGAAAGATCTCTACAAAGAGAACTATGAAACTTTAAGAAAAGAAATAGCTGAAGATGTTAACGAATGGAAAAACATACCATGCTCATGGCTGGGAAGAATCAACATTATTAAAATGTCTATACTACCCCAAACAATATATAATTTTAATGCAATTCCTATTAAAGCTCCATTGTCATATTTTAAAGATCTTGAAAAAATACTACGTTTTATATGGAATCAGAAAAAACCTCGAATAGCCAAAACATTACTCAGCAATAAAAACACAGCAAGAGAAATCATGCTACCAGACCTGAGACTGTACTATAAATCGATAGTGATCAAAATAGCATGGTATTGGCACAAAAACAGAGAAGTAGATGTCTGGAACAGAATAGAGAACCAAGAGATGAATCCAGCTACTTACCGTTATTTGATCTTTGACAAGCCAATTAAAAACATTCAGTGGGTAAAAGATTCCCTATTTAACAAATGGTGCTGGGTGAAGTGGCTGAGGATCTGTAAAAGACTGAAACTGGACCCACACCTTTCACCATTAACTAAGAGAGACTCTCACTGGATAAAAGATTTAAACTTAAGACATGAAACTATAAAAATACTTGAAGAAAGTGCAGGGAGAACTCTTGAAGGAATCGGCCTGGGTGAATATTTTATGAGGAGGACTCCCCAGGCAATTGAAGCAGTATCAAAAATACATTACTGGGACCTGATCAAACTAAAAAGCTTCTGCACAGCCAAGAACATAGTAAGTAAAGCAAGCAGACAGCCCTCAGAATGGGAGAAAATATTTGCAGGTTATACATCCAATAAAGGTTTAATAACCAGAATCCACAGAGAACTCAAAAGTATTAGCAAGAAAAGAACAAGTGATCCCATCTCAGGGTGGGCAAGGGACTTGAAGAGAAACCTCTCTAAAGAAGACAGACGCACGATCTACAAACACATGAAAAAAAGCTCATCATTCTTAATCATCAGAGAAATGCAAATCAAAACTACTTTGAGATATCACCTAACCCCAGTAAGAGTAGCCCACATTAGAAAATCCCAAAACCAGACATGTTGGCGTGGATGTGGAGAAAAGGGCACACTTCTACACTGCTGGTGGGAATGCACACTAATACGTTCCTTCTGGAAGGATGTTTGGAGAATACTTACAGACCTAAAAATAGACCTGCCATTCGATCCTGTAATTCCTTTACTAGGTTTATACCAAGACCAAAAATCACAATATAACAAAGGCATCTGTACCAGAATGTTTATTGCAGCCCAATTCATAATTGCTAAGTCATGGAAGAAGCCCAAGTGCCCATCGACCCACGAATGGACTAGCAAATTGTGGTACATGTATACCATGGAATATTATGCAGCCTTAAAGAAAGATGGAAACTTTACCTTTCATGTTTACATGGATGGAGCTGGAACATATTCTTCTTAGCGAAGTATCTCAGGAACGGAAGAAAAAGTATCCAATGTACTCAGCCCTACTATGAAGCTAAATTATAGCTTTCACATGAAGGCTATAATCCAACTATAGCACAAGAATATGGGGAAAGGGCCAAGGGAGGGGAAGGGAGGGGGGAGGTTAGGGTGGAGGGAGGGTAATGGGTGGGGCCACATCTACAGTGCATCTTAGAATGGGTACAGGCGAAACCTACTAAAGGCAGAATACAAATGTCCATATACAATAACTAAGAAGAGGCCATGAAGGCTACGTTAAACAGTTTGATGAGAATATTTCAGTATGAAACCAGCACATTGTACCCCTTGATTGCGCTAATGTATAGAAAAAAGTTAAAGAAAATAAAAAATTAAAAATAAATAAAAATAGAAAAAATAATGCCTGTCCTCCTCTCAATCATTTCGATCAAATACATACTTTTGAATTTGCAGACAAGTGAGACACTGTCCAAGAAGGTGGCCTCCACAGCTTACCCTGGTGGAGCCTGTGTGTGGGCAGCAGCGGGCACAGGGAGGGGCCTCAGGCGTGTGAGCAAGAACAGGAAGTCAGGACTAATATACCTTGTTTTGTTTGGCTATCTGAATCACAAATAAAAGGTCTTGTTTCATTTTAGTTGGTTTCTTAGTGCAAATTTCATATCTGATGAAATTTCTTAGGCTGAAATTTCATTCTAATGGAGTTTTTTTAAAGTGTGAAAGTTTTTAAAGTGTGGAGTTTTTTTAAAGTGTTATGACCTGATTTAAGTCTTTCAATCTTTTTCTTCAAAAAATACAGAATTTTTTAATGTCATGATGAAAATGTTCTTCTTTCTGATGACAATTAGAGCTCCCACTTGACCAGGTCACATTCCCTCATTTCATGCCTTTATCTTGCAGGCCCCAAAGCTACTGTGGATCTCCTGATGCACAATTTTAAAACTGGCTTCAGGGGTACTTACAGACTTGGCAAAAGACCAAAAAAAAAAAAAAAATACAACTATCAGCTTGCCCCACCTACCCAGCTCTAAAGTTATTATGTGATGTGTGAAGGGAGAGTAAGTTAGGGGAAAAGGCTTTAGCGTAACATTTAATAGTCACAGGAAAGTACAATAGGTCACTTGTTTGCACAGCAAAAATGGGCATTTCTAAATTTTAAAATGTCACTGATAGTGAATTTGCTGTGCAGGAGAACAGTATAAGGAAAGGTTGTCTGGTAGATAAGGGTTCTAGTTCTCAGAGCTCAATATGTATGTATCAGAAGAGCTAGGTAATAAATCTCTGCCTCAGCCTCCTCTCTCTGGGAGGTTCCCAAGAGTGTCTCCCATGCACAAGGAACTCCCTGCTGACTGTGTGCACATGGTGAGGAAACCTCTCCTCACCGCCTGTCGTTCTGGCAATGCACAGACATTAGTGAAGTACAAAAATTACTCAGTACTAGAAAAAGGTGGCAGGTCCACGTCATGGTAAAAGTTGTTTAGTGTAGTCTCCCGATTCTTCTGGGTGGGGTGACCAGTCGCTCACTAGCCTCTAGTGTTCCACTGGCTACTATTTTTCTATGTTGTTTGAAGTTGGGCTTAAAAATAGTTGCCTGAGTGCTATGTTAGGTCAATTTTGAAGGATCTAAAAAATTCACTACAGCTAAATTATTATGGCTAAAATAGAGTAGATTGTAACGAGTTAGTTCCTTTTCACTAGATGTACTGTAGATAAACAATTGGTAAGGATATTGTAGAGAAACTTCAGGATAATGGCTTGAGAGACTACGATCACTGACTGGCCTTACGATTTTTCTTTTCTTTTAGCAAGCATGACAGGATGCCTGAAAGTGGGACAGAACTCCTAACACCTGGTGTGCTGAACACTAAAGGATGGCACAATCTTCTCAATTACAACACATTTACTAGATTAGCCTAATTTAATCAAGATAGCACACAGAATTTCCAGGGGCTTTTTTATTAGAATAGTTTATCCCATTTATAGGGGATGCTTTAGCTGTAAAATGGAATGATGTTTCCTTGTTGGCAAATAGTTTGCATCACAACATAGATTTTTAACTATGTCATGCTTCGTGCAAAAACCTGAATCAGTAAGTGACAAAAAATATTTCCCCTCATAGAAAAGCTTTCTAAAACTTAATCACATTCATTAGTAACTTACTTTGTACACACTTGCCAATTTTTCTCCATGAGGTCCCGTTTCAGCCTTATTTCATTGATGTAGCACTCTACCTTTACAAATGTTTGCATTAGGAAATCACATGGTAAATTTAAACCCAAGGTGTAAGGTGTGAGGTGTAATTTAATTTTCAAGGCCCATCTGAGAGCCTTAAGAGATTTTTTTTTTTTTTTTTATTGTTGGGGATTCATTGAGGGTACAATAAGCCAGTTACACTGATTGCAATTGTTAGGTAAAGTCCCTCTTGCAATCATGTCTTGCCCCCATAAAGTGTGACACACACTAAGGCCCCACCCTCCTCCCTCCATCCCTCTTTCTGCTTCCCCCCCCATAACCTTAATTGTCATTAATTGTCCTCATATCAAGATTGAGTACATAGGATTCATGCTTCTCCATTTCTGTGATGCTTTACTAAGAATAATGTCTTCCACGTCCATCCAGGTTAATACGAAGGATGTAAAGTCTCCATTTTTTTTAATGGCTGAATAGTATTCCATGGTATACATATACCACAGCATGTTAATCCATTCCTGGGTTGGTGGGCATTTAGGCTGTTTCCACATTTTGGCAACGGTAAATTGAGCTGCAATAAACAGTCTAGTACAAGTGTCCTTATGATAAAAGGATTTTTTTCCTTCTGGGTAGATGCCCAGTAATGGGATTGCAGGATCGAATGGGAGGTCTAGGTTGAGTGCTTTGAGGTTTCTCCATACTTCCTTCCAGAAAGGTTGTACTAGTTTGCAGTCCCATGAGCAGTGTAAAAGTGTTCCCTTCTCTCCACATCCACGCCAGCATCTGCAGTTTGAAGATTTTGTGACGTGGGCCATTCTCACTGGGGTTAGATGATATCCCAGGGTTGTTTTGATTTGCATTTCTCTAATATATAGAGATGATGAACATTTTTTCATGTGTTTGTTAGCCATTCGTCTGTTGTCTTTAGAGAAAGTTCTATTCATGTCTCTTGCCCATTGATATAAGGGATTGTTGGCTTTTTTCATGTGGATTAATTTGAGTTCTCTATAGATCCTGGTTATCAAGCTTTTGTCTGATTGAAAATATGCAAATATCCTTTCCCATTGTGTAGGTTGTCTCTTTGCTTTGGTTATTGTGTCCTTAGCTGTACAGAAGCTTTTCAGTTTAATGAAGTCCCATTTGTTTATTTTTGTTGTTGTTGCAATTGCCATGGCAGTCTTCTTCATGAAGTCTTCCCCCAGGCCAATATCTTCCAGTGTTTTTCCTATGCTTTCTTGGAGGATTTTTATTGTTTCATGCCTTAAGTTTAAGTCCTTTATCCATCTTGAATCAATTTTTGTGAGTGGGGAAAGGTGTGGGTCCAGTTTCAGTCTTTTACATGTAGACATCCAGTTCTCCCAACACCATTTATTGAATAGGGAGTCTTTCCCCCAAGGTGAGTTCTTGTTTGGTTTATCGAAGATTAGGTGGTTGTAAGATGTTAGTTTCATTTCTTGGTGTTCAATTCGATTCCAAGTGTCTATGTCTCTGTTTTTGTGCCAGTACCATGCTGTCTTGACCACTATGGCTTTGTAGTACAGACTAAAATCTGGTATGCTGATGCCCCCAGCTTTATTTTTGTTACTAAGAACTGCCTTAGCTATACGGGTTTTTTTTCGGTTCCATACAAAACGCAGAATCATTTTTTCCAAATCTTGAAAGTACGATATAGGAACTTTGATAGGAATGGCATTGAATAGGTAGATTGCTTTGGGAAGTATAGACATTTTAACAATGTTAATTCTTCCCATCCATGAGCATGGTATGTTCTTCCATTTGTTAATATCCTCTGCTATTTCCTTTCTGAGGAGTTCATAGTTTTATTTACAGAGGTCCTTCACCTCCTTCGTTAGGTATATTCCTAGCTATTTCATTTTCTTTGAAACTATGGTGAAGGGAGTTGTGTCCTTAATTAGCTTCTCATCTTGACTGTTATTGGTGTATACAAAGGCTACTGACTTGTGGACATTGATTTTATATCCTGAAACATTACTGTATTTTTTGATGACTTCTAGGAGTCTTGTGGTTGAGTCTTTGGGGTTCTCTAAGTATAAGATCATGTCGTCAGCAAAGAGGGAGAGTTTGACCTCCTCTGCTCCCATTTGGATTCCCTTTATTTCCTTGTCTTGCCTAATTGTATTGGCTAGAACTTCCAGCACTACGTTGAATACTAAAGGTGACAGAGGACAACCTTGTCTGGTTCCAGTTCTAAGAGGAAAAGCTTTCAGTTTTACTCCATTCAGTAAAATATTGGCTGTGGGTTTGTCATAGATAGCTTCAATCAGTTTTAGAAATGTGCCATCTATGCCTATACTCTTCAGTATTCTAATTAGAAAAGGATGCTGGATTTTATCAAATGCTTTTTCTGCATCTATTGAGAGGATCATGTGATCTTTATTTTTGCCTCTGTTAATATGGTGGATAACGTTTATGGACTTGCGTATGTTAAACCAGCCTTGCATCCCTGGGATAAAGCCTACTTGATCGTGATGAATGACTTTTTTGATGATAAGCTGTAATCTATTGGCTAGAATTTTGTTGAGAATTTTTCCATCTATATTCATGAGTGAGATTGGTCTGAAATTCTCCTTTTTGGTTGGGTCTTTTCCTGGTTTTGGTATCAGGGTGATGTTTGCTTCATAGAATGTGTTGGGGAAGATTCCTTCTTCCTCAATTTTTTGGAATAATTTCTGCAGTACAGGAATAAGCTCTTCCTTGAAGGTTTGATAGAATTCTGGAGTGAAGCCATCTGGACCAGGGCATTTTTTAGTTGGAAGCTTTTTTATTGTTTCTTTGATCTCAGTGCTTGAAATTGGTCTGTTCAGGAGGTCTATTTCTTCCTGGCTGAGTCTAGGGAGAGGGTGTGATTCGAAATATTGATCCATTTCCTTCACATTGTCAAATTTCTGGGCATAGAGTTTCTGGTAGTATTCATAGATGATCTCTTGTATCTCTGTGAGATCAGTTGTTATTTCCCCTTTATCGTTTCTGATTGAGATTATTAGAGATTTTACTTTTCTATTTCTAGTTAGTCTGGCCAATGGTTTATCTATTTTATTTATTTTTTCAAAAAACCAACTCCTTGTTTCATTAATTTTCTGAATGATTCTTTTGTTTTCAATTTCATTGATCTCTGATTTGATTTTGGATATTTCTTTTCTTCTACTGAGTTTAGGCTTAGATTGTTCTTCTTTTTCCAATTCCATAAGATCTCTTGCAAGATTGTTGATGTGCTCTCTTTCTGTTTTTCGAATGTAGGCATCTAAAGCGATGAATTTTCCTCTCAAAACTGCTTTCGAAGTATCCCACAGGTTTTGGTAGCTTGTATCTTCATTGTTGTTACGCTCAAGGAAGTTAATGATTTCCTGTTTTATTTCTTCCTTCACCCATCTGTTATTCAACAGAAGATTGTTTAATTTCCATGCCTTAGGGTGGGGTTGAGCATTTTCCTTAGAGTTGAGTTCCACCTTTAATGCCTTATGGTCTGAAAAGATACAAGGTAAAATTTCAATTCTTTTGATTCTGTTGATATTTGTTTTGTGTCCCAGGATATGATCAATTTTGGAGAATGTTCCATGGGGTGATGAGAAGAATGTATATTCTTTGTCTTTGGGGTGGAGTGTTCTATATACGTCTATCAAGCATAGTTGTTCTAGGGTCTCATTTAAATCTCTTACATCTTTGTTTAATTTCTGTTTAGAGGATCTGTCCAGCTCTGCAAGAGGTGTGTTAAAGTCCCCTGTTATGATGGTATTATCAGATATCATATTGCTCAGCCTGAGTAAGGTCTGCTTCAAGAATCTGGGAGCATTTAAATTGGGTGCATAAATATTTAGAATTGAAATGTCTTCTTGTTGTAGTTTTCCCTTGACCAATATAAAGTGACCATCTTTGTCTTTTTTGACTTTAGTTGCTTTAAATCCACATGTATCTGAAAATAAGATTGCAACTCCTCTTTTCTTCTGAATTCCATTTGCTTGAAAAATTGTCTTCCAACCCTTGACTCGGAGCTTTAATTTGTCTTTTGAAGCCAGGTGTGTTTCTTGCAGACAGCAAATGGATGGCTTGTGTTTTTTAATCCAGTCAGCCAATCTATGTCTCTTCAGTGGGGAATTCAAGACATTAACATTTATTGAGATAATTGATAAGTGTGGTAGTATTCTATTCGTCTTATTTGGTGAGAGTCTATTGCTTAGTTTTATCTTTTGCATCAGTGTGGAGGTTAGGTTCTGTCCTTTAATTTCTGAGTTCTTACTTTGCTGCTGATCCATTGTGGTGGTCAGTGTGCAGAACAGGTTGAAGTATTTCCTGTAGAGCTGGTCTTGTTGTGGCGAATTTCCTCAATGTTTGTATATCCGTAAATGATTTGATTTCTCCGTCAATTTTGAAGCTTAGCTTAGCAGGGTACAGAATTCTGGGCTGGAAATTGTTCTGTTTAAGTAGATTAAAGGTAGATGACCATTGTCTTCTTGCTTGGAAAGTTTCATTAGAGAAGTCTGCGGTCACTCTGATGGATTTGCCCCTGTAGGTCAACTGCCGCTTACTCCTGGCAGCTTGCAGAATCTTTTCTTTTGTCTTGACTTTGGACAGGTTCATCACAATGTGTCTTGGAGAAGCTCGGTTAGAGTTGAGGCGACCTGGGGTCCGATAGCCCTCTGAAAGCAGTGTGTCAGAATCTTTGGTGATGTTTGGGAAATTTTCTTTTATAATATTCTCTAGTATGGCTTCCATTCCTCTGGGGCATTCTTCTTCCCCTTCTGGAATTCCTATAACTCGTATGTTGGAACGCTTCATAAAGTCCCAGAATTCTGACAGTGAACGTTCTGCTTTCTCTCTCTTCATTTCTGCCTCTTTTACTGTCTGAGTTATCTCAAAAACTTTGTCTTCTACCTCTGAAATTCTTTCTTCTGCATGGTCTAACCTGTTGCTGATACTTTCCATTGCATCTTTAAGTTCCCTAATTGACTGTTTCAGTTCCTTCAGGTCTGCTATATCCTTTTTATATTCTTCATATCATTCATCTCTTATTTGATTCTGTTTTTGAATTTCCTTTTGGTTATTTTCCACTTTATTAGCAGTTTCCTTCATTGTTTCCATCATTTCTTTCATTGTTTTCAACATGTATATTCTAAATTCCCTTTCTGTCATTCCTAACATTTCTGTATAGGTGGAATCCTCTGCAGGAGCTACCTCATGGTCCCTTGGCGGGGTTGTTCTGGACTGGTTCTTCATGTTGCCTGGAGTTTTCTGCTGATTCTTCCTCATGAGTGATTTCTTTTGTCTGTTTCCTTGCCCTAATTTTCCTTTCACTTCCTCTTTCTCTTTAAGTTTTCGTGCCTGTGGACTAAGGGTTACAGGACCAGAAGGGTGAGAAGGTTGAAGAGCAAAAAAGGGATGAAAGAAAGGAGGACCGAGTGATAAGAAAAAAAGAAAGACAGAGAAAGGAGAGGGGTTGGGTATAAGGAATATTGACAAAAAGAAGAGAGGCACAGAAAGAGGGAGACAGGGCAATATAGGTGTACAGTAGGGTACTTTGATACAACCTTAAAAAACCCCACCTTCTGGGGGTGCCCAGTTGCGTCGTTCCCTTGAGGTCAGCAGCTCTTTGCTAACCTGGTCAGACACAGTACCCCACCTCCACCAAGTAGAGAGGAAAGACAAAAATGCTATAAATCAAACCAAAACAAGCAAACAGAAAACTTTACAGGGATAAAATTGGGTGAAAAACCAAATTATATCGGTAGAAACACTAGGAAAAATGAAGTTGAAGTTATTACAAAAGGCAGCAATGGGAAATTATAATTAAACTAGGAAAATTGAGAAAGAAAAAGGGATCTGTGTGGAAAAGATTGAAATTAAAAAAACAAAAGAACATCAGCAACGTCAAAATAAACAAACAAAAAAAACAACCAAACAAAAAAAAAAAAAAAGAAAAAAATACACAACCAAAAACAAAGCAGTTTGTATATGTTATTGAATATTGTCTGGGCAACACGTGGTCTTCTGGGGTATGAGATGTTAGTCAGAGTTCTGATACGATTGGAGGCTGCTGATTTCTCAAACCCCAGCAGGTAGACACCCTAAATCTCTCTTCAGCCCACTTAAAAGGCACTTTGAACTTGTAAACTTGCTGAGCAGAAGCTTTCCCAGCTTTCTCGCTGGAATCGCTGCTGAAGTGGCTATCCACTTACCCAGTGTGCCAAAACTGGTCTCACTCTGCCCCTGAGGGTTAGGGCTGCAAGGCGGCTCAGACCCCACCCTTAGGCTACTTGGTTGCTGGGTTACTAGCTCCCACCCATTTCTAGCTCTGCAACCCTGAGGGCGGAGCTTGCCGGGGCAGATCACTGACAATGGATCCGTGTGACCCACCGCCAAACACTATTAGCTCTGTCTGGCTCATCGGCTCAGACTGGGGCCCTAGACAACAGCCAAAGTTCTCCGCACTCCCGCTCAGGCCTTCCCCAAGGCAGTTCAACTCAGTGCCAAGTCCAAGGACATTAAAACAGTTCACAGGTAAGGCCTTTCTGGTTTGTACTCTCGCTGCTACTGAACTTACAGTTGTGGGCGGGTTTAGACGGATTGAACACACGCGACCACTTGCCGGTTTTCCACGGTTTTAGTCCTCCTCTTGGGGTCCAGAAGTCTCTCGCTGACTCTCTGTATCCTCATAGGAGTGACGATAGGCAGTTCCCACCAGCCAGAGATGCCTGGAGTCCTATCTCCCCAGACTCACGGTGCCCAGATGCAAGGAAGCTGTTACTCGGCTGCCATCTTGCTCCGCCTCCCCCGCCTTAAGAGATTTTTAAAATGTTATTTAACTAAAGGGTACATTTAATGAAATTTATGTTGTACATGTACATATTTTGATAGTTTCCTAACTATTCTACCCTTTCTCCCAGTTTTTTATATTCTTTCTTATCTTTCAACATTCTTCCTGGGGAACAATCTCATACTTGCCATCTAAAGAGTAAAACAGTCATGATTTCTGCTTGGAGTTGGCACACTCAGAAAAACATCTGTGGGAGGGCATTATCTGTGGCTCATTGAGTAGGGTGCTGGCCCCATATACAGAGGGTGGCAGATTCAAACCTGACCCTGGCCAAACTGCAAGTGGTATACACCTATAGTCCCAGCTACTCAGGAGGCTGAGGCAAGAGAATCACCTAAGCCCACCAGCTGAGGGTGACAAAATGAGACTCTGTCTCTGAAAAAAAAAAAAAAAACAAATCTGTTGGGACAGAAAAGTGCTTTGCACACGGAACTCCCTGTCATGCTGTGTGTGAGACTTCATAAGCTTCAACATTTACCCCTCAGATCCCAGCCTCCTGCACTGTTGAATATGCCTGTGCCCCATCAGGTGGGTGGGAGGAAGAGGGGAGTGAAGGAAAGAGGTATTGGAGCAGGGAAGGAGGAAGGAAGGGAGGAAGGAAACCCAGCCCCTTAGCTTGTTGTATAAAATCATTATTTTTAGCAATTAACTTTTGTTTTGTTTGTTTTTGAGATAGAGTCTCACTTTGTCACCCTCAGTAGAGTGCTGTGGCATCTTAACTCACAGCAACCTTGAACTCTTGGGCTCAAGTGATTCTTTTGCTTCAGCCTCCCGAATAGCTGGGACTACAGGTGCCCACCACAACGCTGGGCTATTTTTTTTAGAGATGAGGTCTTGCTCTTGCTCAGGCTGGTCGCGAACCTGTGAGCTCAGGCAATCCGCCAGCCTTGGCCTCCCAAGTGTTGGGTTATAGGCGTGAGCAGCAATTCACTTTTGTTCAAAAACAACTCTTCTGAATGTAATGTAAAATCTGTATTTTTGTTCAAGTGTACACGATATACAACTATTCATAGTCACAATCTCCCATTTTTCTAATTTACCCTCCTGTCACTGAATAATAGAAATTCTTCCCTCTTCCCCCATCTCCACTTCTGTAAAGCATCATGATGATTTCTAAGTGACTAAGAACCATAGTACTTAATTGCTTTAAAATTAGAAAGATATTTTCTAATAGAGATTAGATTAGAAAGGTATTTCTCTGGCCAGTAACTAAAGAGTTAAGCTTGGGGGGGCGGGGAGAAATATAGAACTGTACCCCAAGAGATTCTGGTTTAATTGGTCTGAAGTAAGACTGGATTTTTTTGTTTCAAGTTTCCAGTAATATAATGAGTTTTACTTATATAAGATAAAAGCATCAACATTGTGGCTGGATTTTTTTTTTAATTGATGCATGGTGACTGTACAAACTTCTGAGGCAGATTTTAATCCATGCTTTAGATGTGGTGATCTAATCAGGGTAATGGGGATGTCCACCACCTCAACATTGATCATTTGTGTTGGGAATAGTCCAAATCTTAAAGGAAAATTTTAAAAAAGAGTTAACCTTGGAGATTACAGAGAAAACATTAAATCTGCTGCCAGATCATTTACCGCCATGTTAAAAGCTAAAAGAATGAGTTAGCAAGAGGCAGAGCAAGATGGCAGCCGAGTAACAGCTTCCTTCCATCTGGTCACTGTGAGTCTGGGGAGATAGGACTCCAGGCATCCTAGGCTGGTGGGATCTGCCTATCATCACCCCTGCGAGGATACAGGGAGTCAGCGAGAGACTTCTGGACCCCAAGAGGAGGACTAAAACCGTGGAAAAGTGGCAAGCGGTCGCGTGTGTTCAATCCGTCTAAACCCGCCCGCAACTTCCACAGGCACGAGAACTTAAAGAGCAAGAAGAAGTGAAAGGAAAATTAGGACAAGGAAACAGTTAAAAGAAATCACTCATGAGGAAGAATCAGCAGAAAACTCCAGGCAACATGAAGAACCAGTCCAGAACAACCCCGCCAAGGGACCATTAGGTAGCTTTATAGGTGGTATAGAGGATTCCACCTATAAAGAAATGTTAGGAATGACAGAAAGGGAATTTAGAATACACATGTTGAAAACAATGAAAGAAAAGATGGAAACAATGAAGGAAACTGCTAATAAAGTGGAAAATAACCAAAAGGAAATCCAAAAACAGAATCAAATAAGAGATGAATGATGTGAAGAATATAAAAAGGATATAGCAGAGCTGAAGAAACCGAAACAGTCAATTAGGGAACTTAAAGATGCAATGGAAAGTATCAGCAACAGGTTAGACCATGCAGAAGAAAGAATTTCAGAGGTAGAAGACAAAGTTTTTGAGATAACTCAGATAGTAAAAGAGGCAGAAAAGAAGAGACAGAAAGCACAACGTTCACTGTCAGAATTATGGGACTTTACGAAGCGTTCCAACACACGAGTTATAGGAATTCCAGAAGGGGAAGAAGAATGCCCCAGAGGAATGGAAGCCATACTAGAGAATATTATAAAAGAAAATTTCCCAAACATCACCAAAGATTCTGACACACTGCTTTCAGAGGGCTATCGGACCCCAGGTCGCCTCAACTCTAACCGAGCTTCTCCAAGACACATTGTGATGAACCTGTCCAAAGTCAAGACAAAAGAAAAGATTCTGCAAGCTGCCAGGAGTAAGCGGCAGTTGACCTACAGGGGCAAATCCATCAGAGTGACCGCAGACTTCTCTAATGAAACTTTCCAAGCAAGAAGACAATGGTCATCTACCTTTAATCTACTTAAACAGAACAATTTCCAGCCCAGAATTCTGTACCCTGCTAAGCTAAGCTTCAAAATTGGCGGAGAAATCAAATCATTTACGGATATACAAACATTGAGGAAATTCGCCACAACAAGACCAGCTCTACAGGAAATACTTCAACCTGCTCTGCACACTGACCACCACAATGGATCAGCAGCAAAGTAAGAACTCAGAAATTAAAGGACAGAACCTAACCTCCACACTGATGCAAAAGATAAAACTAAGCAATAGACTCTCACCAAATAAGACGAATAGAATACTACCACACTTATCAATTATCTCAATAAATGTTAATGTCTTGAATTCCCCACTGAAGAGACATAGATTGGCTGACTGGATTAAAAAACACAAGCCATCCATTTGCTGTCTGCAAGAAACACACCTGGCTTCAAAAGACAAATTAAAGCTCCGAGTCAAGGGTTGGAAGACAATTTTTCAGGCAAATGGAATTCAGAAGAAAAGAGGAGTTGCAATCTTATTTTCAGATACATGTGGATTTAAAGCAACTAAAGTCAAAAAAGACAAAGATGGTCACTTTATATTGGTCAAGGGAAAACTACAACAAGAAGACATTTCAATTCTAAATATTTATGCACCCAATTTAAATGCTCCCAGATTCTTGAAACAGGCCTTACTCAGTCTGAACAATATGATATCTGATAATACCATCATAACAGGGGACCTTAACACTCCTCTTACAGAGCTGGACAGATCTCTAAACAGAAATTAAACAAGGATATAAGAGATTTAAATGAGACCATAGAACAACTGTGCTTGATAGACGCATATAGAACACTCCATCCCAAAGATAAAGAATATACATTCTTCTCATCACCCCATGGAACATTCTCCAAAATTGATCATATCCTGGGACACAAAACAAATATCAACAGAATCAAAAGAATTGAAATTTTATCTTGTATCTTCTCAGACCATAAGGCACTAAAGGTGGAACTCAACTCTAACAAAAATGCTCGACCCCACCCAAAGGCATGGAAATTAAACAATCTTCTGTTGAATAACAGATGGGTGCAGGAAGAAATAAAACAGGAAATCATTAACTTCCTTGAGCATAACAACAATGAAGACACAAGCTACCAAAACCTGTGGGATACTGCAAAAGCAGTTTTGAGAGGAAAATTCATCACTTTAGATGCCTACATTCGAAAAACAGAAAGAGAGCACATCAACAATCTCGCAAGAGATCTTATGGAATTGGAAAAAGAAGAACAATCTAAGCCTAAACTCAGTAGAAGAAAAGACATATCCAAAATCAAATCAGAGATCAATGAAATTGAAAACAAAAGAATCATTCAGAAAATTAATGAAACAAGGAGTTGGTTTTTTGAAAAAATAAATAAAATAGATAAACCATTGGCCAGACTAACAAGGAATAGAAAAGTAAAATCTCTAGTAACCTCAATCAGAAATGATAAAGGGGAAATAACAACTGATCCCACAGAGATACAAGAGATCATCTCTGAATACTACCAGAAACTCTATGCCCAGAAATTTGACAATGTGAAAGAAATGGATCAATATTTGGAATCACACCCTCTCCCTAGACTCAGCCAGGAAGAAATAGAGCTCCTGAACAGACCAATTTCAAGCACTGAGATCAAAGAAACAATAAAAAAGCTTCCAACCAAAAAATGCCCTGGTCCAGATGGCTTCACTCCAGAATTCTATCAAACCTTCAAGGAAGAGCTTATTCCTGTACTGCAGAAATTATTCCAAAAAACTGAGGAAGAAGGAATCTTCCCCAACACATTCTATGAAGCAAGCATCACCCTGATACCAAAACCAGGAAAAGACCCAAACAAAAAGGAGAATTTCAGACCAATCTCACTCATGAATATAGACGCAAAAATTCTCAACAAAATCCTAGCCTATAGATTACAGCTTATCATCAAAAAAGTCATTCATCATGATCAAGTAGGCTTCATCCCAGGGATGCAAGGCTGGTTTAACATACGCAAGTCTATAAACGTTATCCACCATATTAACAGAGGCAAAAATAAAGACCACATGATCCTCTCAATAGATGCAGAAAAAGCATTTGATAAAACCCAGCATCCTTTTCTAATTAGAACACTGAAGAGTATAGGCATAGGTGGCACATTTCTAAAACTGATTGAAGCTATCTATGACAAACCCACAGCCAATATTTTACTGAATGCAGTAAAACTGAAAGCTTTTCAACTTAGAACTGGAACCAGACAAGGTTGTCCTCTGTCACTTTTACTATTCAACGTAGTGCTGGAAGTTCTAGCCAATACAATTAGGCAAGACAAGGAAATAAAGGGAATCCAAATGGGAGCAGAGGAGGTCAAACTCTCCCTCTTTGCTGACGACATGATCTTATACTTAGAGAACCCCAAAGACTCAACCACAAGACTCCTAGAAGTCATCAAAAAATACAGTAATGTTTCAGGATATAAAATCAATGTCCACAAGTCAGTAGCCTTTGTGTACATCAATAACAGTCAAGATGAGAAGCTAATTAAGGACACAACTCCCTTCACCATAGTTTCAAAGAAAATGAAATACCTAGGAATATACCTAACGAAGGAGGTGAAGGACCTCTATAAATAAAACTATGAAATCCTCAGAAAGGAAATAGCAGAGGATATTAACAAATGGAAGAACATACCATGCTCATGGATGGGAAGAATCAACATTGTTAAAATGTCTATACTTCCCAAAGCAATCTACGTATTCAATGCCATTCCTATCAAAATACCAACATCGTACTTTCAAGATTTTGAAAGAACGATTCTGCGTTTTGTATGGAACCGGAAAAAAACCCGTATAGCTAAGGCAGTTCTCTGTAACAAAAATAAAGCTGGGGGCATCAGCACACCAGATTTTAGTCTGTACTACAAAGCCATAGTGCTCAAGACAGCATGGTACTGGTACAAAAACAGAGAGATAGACACTTGGAATCGAATTGAAAACCAAGAAATGAAACTAACATCTTACAACCACGTAATCTTTGATAAACCAAACAAGAACATACCTTGGGGGAAAGACTCCCTATTCAATAAATGGTGTTGGGAGAACTGGATGTCTACATGTAAAAGACTGAAAGTGGACCCACACCTTTCCCCACTCACAAAAATTGATTCAAGATTGCCGCACCCCCGGCATCTAGCCGGGGTGAAGTGGCGCTGTCCGCATTATAAAATGCGTGAGTAGGTGGTATGTGTTCCCCGGAGCGAAACTTCCAGCCCCCCTGGTTTGCGACAGCAGCGCATAAGTTGCCTAGCATGCCTTTGTTTGAACGTAATGACTCACGAGGTGCGGCATAAAAGCCTAAAAAACCTTTGCTCTGAAACCTGTCTGTTCAGTTGGATGCCTGATTATTGCCTGATTGTCTTGAGAAACTAAGAATAAACACAGTGACTTACTGATCCACAATTAAACACAGCAAGTATAGCTGTGCTGAACTCAGTGGCTCCAAGAGAGCCTACACAACAGCACGTCCCTACCATAAATGTCAGTGACTTGAGACAATGCAGGCACGGCAAACAAGATGTTCCAACATGACACCTCCTGCAGTAAAACTTTACTTAGAAAAACATCTTACTTCACTAATTTTCATATGTAACACAAATCAATAAAGTAGTTTAATGTTTAACAAGCAATTAACTATGAATCAAAATATAGTTACTAATTAGAGTAAAAATATATAGAAGTAGTCAAGCATTATACATAAAAGAACATGTTCAGCTGTTCTTAAAAGAGATCATAAGAAACTGAGACCAATTACAGAACTAAGAGAAGTCACAAATCTTGACATTCCTAGATAAGGGGAAGCAACCAGGTGTTACTAATGAAACCACTTCCCTAGAACAAAAACCTTGAAAAAATAAACCACCTCCCTCTAAAAAGAAAAACCTTGAAAACATATAGTGCATGATAAACCACATATGGAGACACAAAGATAATTGGAGACACAAAGATAATTCACAAGCATAAGCAAATTAATGATTATATTGTTTTAACCCTGGAAAGAAAATGTATAAATACCAGACTTAAAAATCAATAAAGTGCAGCTGCTTTGTGTGGCAGTCTGTCAATTCATCCTGCGTCGACCTTTCAATCAACCTGTGCCGTTCACCCTGAGCACCCTCGGACTGAGGCCCATCGACTGGCGGTCCGCGACAGCTGGCGCCCTCGAACAGGGACCTGAAGGACAGGTGATCTTTCTTTTTCTTTCTTTCCTCTCTTTTCAGGTTGAAGGCGACTCTCACCAGGGAGCTCGAGTCCCGCCGGTAAAGGCTGACCGGTTAAGTGTGAGCAATCCGCAGGTATTCATGGGGCACACTTTGGTTAAGGAAGAACGCATGCTCAGTGTCATGATACAGCGCTTGTTAGAGAAAAATGGTTTTCATGTGTCCCTCAAAAAGTTGGAGGAGCTTATGCATTTTATAAAGCTGGTTAGTCCTTGGTTTCTGGAGGAGGGTTCCCTATCTCTTTCCGATTGGAAACGAGTGGGGCGAGAGATGCGAGCTTACGTGCAGGAGCATGGGGAGCAGGTCCTGCCCCCACAGGCTTATCCTTTATGGCTGCAGGTTAGGGAATTTTTGGCTGACAATACCTTTCTGGAGGCTTTTATAAGGGAAACTGCTTCGGAGGCTGGAAGCCCCGAAACTAAGGCAGCCCCCATTCATGATGAGGTCTCTCCGGAGGCTTTCAAGGAACCTGAGCCGGCATTGAATGCTGAGGGCGTAATTCCCTCGGCACCAACACTTAAAGAACTTTTGCCGCCGCCTCCACCAGTTAAGGATAATCTTTCTGACAGTGATGAATGGGATGTGGTTGATGAATTGGCCAAAGAGGATGAGGAGAATGAGGAGGTTAATTTTATTGATCACCGCCGCGCTTACCCAGCAGTTCGCATTCCTATGACAACACCCAGACCGGCTTTACGGGCTCCACATTCTCGTGTGCCCCCTTGCCCCCCCGCGCCGGCCGCGGGTTTTCAGGCGGCAGTACGTGAAGCCCGTCAGCAGGGAGATTTTACTTTCGCTTTCCCAGTACGTTTCCCTACTGATGAAAGAACGCCGCCGGTCTGGGAACCTTTGTCATTAAAAACACTAAAGGAATTGCAGCAGGCTGTTCGTACATCAGGAGCCTCTGCCCCTTATACTTTGCAAATTGTAGAATCAATAGGTAGCTTGTGGCTTACTCCTTATGATTGGCAACAAACAGCCAAAGCCACACTTTCTCCAGGGGATTATATTTTATGGAGAACAGAGTATGAAGATAGATCAAGAGAAAGTATTAAGCAGCACAAAGGTAAGAAAGCACAGCCAACTATGTCAATGCTCCTAGGGACGGATGAGTTTGCCTCTACAGAAAGTCAAACTGCATTGCCCCGACAATTTTTGGAGATAGTTAGTCACAATGCGGTTGCTGCTTGGCGCAAACTGCCTCCTCCAGGAACCAAGAGTACCACTCTAGCAGGAATAAGGCAAGGTATGGAGGAATCTTATCCTGACTTTATTTCTCGCTTAGAAGAAGCCATTAATAGAATGCTCCCACCATCTGAGGGTACAACATTATTGCTCAAGCAACTGGCTTGGGAAAATGCTAACACGCTGTGTCAGGACTTAATACGTCCACTCAGGAAAACGGGCACATTACAGGATTATATTAAAGCATGCATGGATGCCTCACCAGCAATCGTACAGGGAATGGCGTTTGCTGCAGCAATGCGGGGTCAGAAATTCAGTTCATATGTTAAAAATGCTTTTGATAGAGACCCCAGTAATACATGTTTCAGCTGTGACCCCCCACACGCTGTGCCCACCTGTTACAATTGTGGAAAACCGGGTCACATGCAAAAGGATTGTAAGAAATTTAATAATAGTAATAATAGTAACAAGACCCGTGGAATTCCCCCAGGTCCATGCCCTCGTTGTAAAAAGGGCAGACACTGGAGAAATGAGTGTAAATCTAAGTTTCATAAGGATGGAACCCCCTTGTCAGACAAGGGTGCTAATTTTAATGAAGGCAACAAGCCAAAAAACTAGATGAGGGGCATTCTCCCAGCCCCAACCCCAAGGGAGAACTGGCAGCGCTTACTGAAGTGCAGCCTGTCTTGCAACCTACATCTACATTAAATTGTCTACCCCCTGAATTTACTATTCATGACCTCCCACGAGGAACTCCTGGCAGCGCAGGTTTAGATCTTGCCAGCTCTAAAGATGTGATTTTATCTAAATGGGATGGTGTCACTCTCGTTCCCACTGGTGTTAAAGGTAAATTACTACCAGGCACGGTTGGTGTTATACTAGGACGCAGTTCTAATTATACTAAACATTTTGAAGTTGTGCCGGGAGTAATTGACTCAGATACTGAAAACACAATTAAAATTATGGTGAAAGCACTGGTGGAAACTACACAGATTCATAAAGGGCAGAGAATTGCTCAATTACTGTTGTTACCATATGTGCCACTTCCTAATTATCACCTACATGATGCAAGGGGAGAAGGTCAATTTGGATCCACTGATCAGGATTGTGTGGCTCTTATTCATGACTTGTATGATCGACCAATGTTAAAAATAAAAATTGAAGGCAGGCCTATTAAAGGATTAATGGATACAGGGGCTGATGTAACTTGTATTGCAGCCTCTGACTGGCCAAGATCCTGGCCAGTTCACCGAACCGGGTCTTCATTAATTGGTTTGGGTTCAGTTTCTGGTGTTATGCGCAGCACATCTTTTGTAGCATGGGAGTACAAAGACAAGAAAGGCTACATTCAACCATATGTGTTGCCCTCTCTACCCTATACCTTGTGGGGCAGAGATCTTTTACATGTTATGGACATGAAGTTAGTTACTGCTGATCAATTAAATGATCAATGTTTTTCATAGGGGCCACTGCAGAAAACTATGCCTGTAAAATAAAATGGTTAACAGACACTCCTGTGTGGGTTAGTCAGTGGCCCCTAACAACGGAAAAATTACAGGCATTACAAATTTTAGTACAAGAACAATTAGATAAAGGACATTTGGAGGAGTCCACTAGTCCGTGGAATACTCCTGTGTTTGTCATTAAGAAAAAATCTGGCAAATGGAGACTTTTACAAGACTTAAGAGCAGTGAATGCCATTATGGAAGACATGGGTGCCCTTCAACCTGGACTCCCGTCTCCTGTAGCAATACCTGAAAAATGGTCACTTATAATTATTGATTTACAAGACTGCTTTTTTACTATTAACTTACACCCTGATGACTGTCCTCGCTTTGCATTCAGTGTTCCTTCTCTTAACCTACGGGAACCATTTAAAAGATATCAGTGGAAAACTTTACCACAGGGCATGAAAAATAGTCCTACATTATGTCAAAAATTTGTGGCAGCTGCATTGGCAGCACTACGAGAGCAATTTCCTGGTGCTTACATTATTCATTATATGGATGATATTTTACTAGCTCATCCTCAGCTGTCACAGGTGCAGTTTATTTTAGAAAGAGCTATAGAGCAATTAACTAAGTTTGGCTTGGTTATTGCCCCAGAAAAAGTTCAAAGAGATAAGCCACTCAGTTACCTGGGACAATGGATTCATTCAGATTACATCACACCACAGAAAGTACAAATACGGAGAGACAAGCTACAGACACTTAATGATTATCAAAAGTTATTAGGGGAAATAAATTGGATTCGACTTTTCTTAAAAATTACTACAGGAACTCTTAGCCCTTTGTTTGCTATCTTGCAGGGGGACTCAAATCCGCGTTCCCCAAGACATTTAACTCAAGAGGCTTTACAGGCTTTAGAAGTCGTTGAACAGGCTTTGACTCTAACTAGGGTTAAACAAATTAATTATCAAAAACCATGGTCTTTACTAATTTTTTCTACTGAATATACTCCTACAGCCTGCCTGTGGCAGGAAGGCATTTTAGAATGGATCCATTTACCACATGTTCAAGCAAAAATTGTTGCAGATTATCCATACTTAGTTTCATTACTGATAGACAAAGGAAGAAAAAGGTCACGAAAATTGTTTGGTAAAGATCCTCATATAATTGTAACTGCTTATAATAAAACTCAAGTGGAACAACTATTTCAAAATAATGAAGATTGGGTATTAGCCTTACAAGGCTATACAGGTCAAATTTTATATCACTTTCCGAAACATCCTTTAATTGAATTTACAAAAACAGTTTCACTTGTGTTTCCTCTTATGTGTTCCAGACAGCCACTGTCTGATGCAATAACTTTGTTCACAGATGGCTCCTCTACAGGAAGGGCTGTAGTTTTCAGCCCAGGTCTGTCTCCTCTTGTTAAGGAAGTAATGCAGGCTTCTGCTCAGCAAACAGAATTGTGGGCTTTAATTTCGGCTTTTAATAATTTCAAGCAGAAGTTTAACTTATACACAGACTCTAAGTATGTTGCTTCCCTTTTTCCAGCCCTCGAAACTGCTCTCCTAACAGGAACCTCAACTATTTTACCTTTGTTAAAGAAACTACAAACTTTAATTCAACAAAGGAATAATCAGTTTTATATTGGTCACATAAGAGGACACACTAACTTACCTGGCCCTTTGGCCCAAGGAAATGCCACTGCAGATCTATTAACACGTGCCATGGTGGCATCAGTAACTGAGGCTGAAGAAAGCCATGCTTTGCATCATCAAAATGCTAATGCATTAAAAAAAATGTTTCAGATTACCAGAGAGCAGGCAAGACAAATAGTCTTGAAATGCAAAGCCTGTCCTATCACTCATCATCCTTTAAAATTTGGTGTTAATCCTCGGGGTCTACGCCCCAATGTATTGTGGCAAATGGATGTTACACATGTGCCAAGTTTTGGAAAATTAACTTATGTACATGTCACTGTGGATACTTTCTCTCATTATATTTGTGCCTCTGCAAGAACTGGCGAGGCTTATAAGGATGTTGTGCAACACCTGTTTGGCTGCTTTCAGCAGCTAGGTGTCCCTCTTCAACTAAAAACAGATAATGCTCCAGCTTATACCTCGCGAGCATTTGAACAGTTTTGTGTACAATGGAAAATTGCCCATTCTACAGGAATTCCTTATAATCCTCAAGCTCAAGGTATTGTGGAAAAAACTAATCAAATATTAAAATTACAGATTGAACGCCTACAAAAGGCTCATAAATATTTTTCTCCTCATCATATTTTAACTCATGCTTTATTTGTTTTAAATCATCTAAATGTTAACTCTAATAATCAAACACCAGCTTTAACTCACTGGCAGCCGAAATCAGCTGCTACATTCCCAAGAGTGCTGTGGAAGGACCTGTTATCAGGCCAATGGAAGGGCCCTGATATATTGCTAACCTCGGGACGAGGCTATGCTTGTGTGTTTCCCCAGGATGCCGAATCCCCCATCTGGATTCCGGACCGACTCATCAAACCGGCTCCCCTGGAAGATCAGACGCAGGAGGCAACGCCTGCAACGAATGAAGACCCTGACGACACAACTGAAGAAAGTGAAAGTGTTATCGAGACCTCCCAAGATCACGTGAACACAGATCAGAACCCTGGTGAAACAAGCTAAACAACTTGTCTTGTCACAGAATAATCCTTTGACTCCTACCATGTATTTTATAGCTTTTCTATCACTTATATCTACTCCTATAGCAGAGAGTGCAGCTTATTGGTCATACATTCCTAACCCGCCACTACTCCACCCAGTGGGCTGGTTAGATCAAGATCCTGTTAGAATTCTAACTAATGATTCCCTCCGGCTGGGAGGCTTACAAGACTCAGAGTCTAGAAACCATGCTGTGGCGTTAATTAACTTCACTGGTAAAGCTGATTCACTGCCTATTTGCTTTACCCTGAGAGGCAAAACACCTCCCTTTTGTTTACCTACAAGTTATAGAGTATTTTTAACTGATGCTCCAGATCCTAATGATGCAGAAAAGCGTTATGTTTGGGAATATGAGTTACAAACTATTGGAACATTTAATTATAATGAAACCTGCTTGACAGTGAACTGGCTGCCTATTCCTAATTGTAAAGAAAAATATAGAGATAAAAACCAATTCTGGGAATCATCTTTAACTAACACACCTACTTGGCTTTCTTGTGGATTCCCAGATGCAGTCAACAAACATTTTCTTATAAATTCAGAAACAATCGTCTGGGACTATTCCCCTACTTCTTGTTATGATCATGATAAATATTTATCAAAACAGTTAGATAAATACCATCAATACCAATGGTCTGGCACCCCTCAACCTATACAGCGATGGTTTACACCTGATTTAGTTGAACCCATATGGGTTGCCCAGGAAAAAAATAAAACTCAAATACATTATGATTTATTTAGACTTGTTGCTGCATCCAACTTAATATTAGAGAAGAAACCCGGTATGACTAAACCTACACCAATATCAGTAAAAACTTGTGTTTGATATCCATATGCTTTACTTCTGGCTCCTAATAAGTACTTAACTATTACACAGTTAAAAAATTCCTATCATATAACCTGTACTACTTGTAAAGTAACCAATTGTCTCACTTCTACTGATTTGTTTAATGACAGACTGTTTAATTCTGTGTTAATTGTTAAAAGACCTTCTTATGTACTGTTACCTGTAGACTTGCAAAATGATCCTTGGTATGATAACTCTGCTTTACAAGTTTTACACACTGTTAATGAATTAATTAGACCTAAGAGATTTATAGCAACGTTAATTTTAGGAATTTTAGCTTTAATTTCTATAGTCACTACATTTGCAGTGGCTACAACTACCTTGGTACAAAAAATACATACGGCTCACTTTGTCAACTCTTTAAGCAACAACATTACTTTGGCCTTAATGACTCAAGCCAGCATAGATAATAAACTTGAAGCAAAATTAAATATTTTGGAAGAAGTAGTATTAGCTTTAGGACAAGATATTAAGTTCATACAACATAAACTACAGACTAAATGTCACTCAGCCTTTCAAGCTATCTGTGTTACACCTTTACCTTACAATCTTTCTACATCATGGGAGAAAACAAAGGCACATTTACAGGGTGTATGGAAAGACAATGACATAACACACAATTTACACACCCTTCAAAAAGACATCACGGCCATAAGTGAAGCTCATCTACCTATTACGTCCCTGGATGCATTAGCTCAATCACTGACTGATAATCTTAAAGCCTTAAATCCTGTAACCTGGATTCAGTACATTGTGTTTATAGTCATTATTGGATGTCTGATATTCTGTGTTGTCTTACTGTTACCATGTCTTCTTCGTTGTGTGTTTTCCTCCATAAAGGCTGTTCGCCAAGACCTCTTTGAATTACGCTTCATAAACAAAAAAGGGGGAAATGCCGCACCCCCGGCATCTAGCCGGGGTGAAGTGGCGCTGTCCGCATTATAAAATGCGTGAGTAGGTGGTATGTGCTCCCCGGAGCGAAACCCCCAGCCCCCCTGGTTTGCGACAGCAGCGCATAAGTTGCCTAGCATGCCTTTGTTTGAACGTAATGACTCACGAGGTGCGGCATAAAAGCCTAAAAAACCTTTGCTCTGAAACCTGTCTGTTCAGTTGGATGCCTGATTATTGCCTGATTGTCTTGAGAAACTAAGAATAAACACAGTGACTTACTGATCCACAATTAAACACAGCAAGTATAGCTGTGCTGAACTCAGTGGCTCCAAGAGAGCCTACACAACAGCACGTCCCTACCATAAATGTCAGTGACTTGAGACAATGCAGGCACGGCAAACAAGATGTTCCAACATGACACCTCCTGCAGTAAAACTTTACTTAGAAAAACATCTTACTTCACTAATTTTCATATGTAACACAAATCAATAAAGTAGTTTAATGTTTAACAAGCAATTAACTATGAATCAAAATATAGTTACTAATTAGAGTAAAAATATATAGAAGTAGTCAAGCATTATACATAAAAGAACATGTTCAGCTGTTCTTAAAAGAGATCATAAGAAACTGAGACCAATTACAGAACTAAGAGAAGTCACAAATCTTGACATTCCTAGATAAGGGGAAGCAACCAGGTGTTACTAATGAAACCACTTCCCTAGAACAAAAACCTTGAAAAAATAAACCACCTCCCTCCAAAAAGAAAAACCTTGAAAACATATAGTGCATGATAAACCACATATGGAGACACAAAGATAATTGGAGACACAAAGATAATTCACAAGCATAAGCAAATTAATGATTATATTGTTTTAACCCTGGAAAGAAAATGTATAAATACCAGACTTAAAAATCAATAAAGTGCAGCTGCTTTGTGTGGCAGTCTGTCAATTCATCCTGCGTCGACCTTTCAATCAACCTGTGCCGTTCACCCTGAGCACCCTCGGACTGAGGCCCATCGACTGGCGGTCCGCGACACAAGATGGATAAAGGACTTAAATTTAAGGCATGAAACAATAAAAATCCTCCAAGAAAGCATAGGAAAAACACTGGAAGCTATTGGCCTGGGGAAAGACTTCATGAAGAAGACTGCCATGGCAATTGCAACAACAAAATTAACAAATGGGACTTCATTAAACTGAAAAGCTTCTGTACAGCTAAGGAGACAATAACCAAAGCAAAGAGACAACCTACACAATGGGAAAGGATATTTGCATATTTTCAATCAGATAAAAGCTTGATAACTAGGATCTATAGAGAACTCAAATTAATCCACATGAAAAAAGCCAACAATCCCTTATATCAATGGGCAAGAGACATGAATAGAACTTTCTCTAAAGACGACAGACGAATGGCTAACAAACACATGAAAAAATGTTCATCATCTCTATATATTAGAGAAATGCAAATCAAAACAACCCTGAGATATCATCTAACCCCAGTGAGAATGGCCCACATCACAAAATCTCAAAACTGCAGATGCTGGCGTGGATGTGGAGAGAAGGGAACACTTTTACACTGCTGGTGGGACTGCAAACTAGTACAACCTTTCTGGAAGGAAGTATGGAGAAACCTCAAAGCACTCAAGTTAGACCTCCCATTTGATGCTGCAATCCCATTACTGGGCATCTACCCAGAAGGAAAGAAATCCTTTTATCATAAGGACACTTGTACTAGACTGTTTATTGTAGCTCAATTTACAATCGCCAAAATGTGGAAACAGCCTAAATGCCCACCAACTCAGGAATGGATTAACAAGCTGTGGTATATGTATATCATGGAATACTATTCAGCCATTAAAAAAAGTGGAGACTTTACATCCTTCGTATTAACCTGGATAGACGTGGAAGACATTATTGTTAGTAAAGCATCACAAGAATGGAGAAGCATGAATCCTATGTACTCAATTTTGATATAAGGACAATTAATGACATTAAGGTTATGGGGGGGGAGCAGAAAGAGGGAAGGAGAGAGGGGGGTGGGGCCTTGGTGTGTGTCACACTTTATGGGGGCAAGACACGATTGCAAGAGGGACTTTACCTAATAATTGCAATCAGTGTAACCTGGCTTATTGTACCCTCAATGAATCCCCAACAAAAAAAAAAAAAAAAAAAAAAAAAAAAAGAATGAGTTAGCCCTGCACTCTGGAGCCTCATAGTGCAATTGTAATTAGTAGATGGAGAAGACGGAGCAGTCTTCTAATGCTGCTGTAGAATGATTAATTGATCACCACACAATAATTCTTCAGCAATTCATATAACCAGAATTTATAGTTTAATTCCTAACTTAAGGAAAAATTGACTTCCTTCTTGAACCCTTAGCCTTCTTACATCGATCTTTGAATTATAACTAACTACCCTAATGCATGATACTGAAAGGGCATTTTCCACCCCCACTGTGGGCAGTATCTGATTTTCCAAAGTTTGGATTATGACTTGAAAGAACCATTTCTAAATACAGGTAGCAAATAATACCATCATATTGCACATATTTTACATAAAGGAGGGAAGAAGCAGTTGCAACACGCCGTTGTGCTTTGTACTACTGTCACACAGACAAGGTGCATGAGGTGTGCGGGGTTCTCAGTGGAGGTGGTGCCAGGGAATAAGGTCAGGAATCTCCAGCTAAAATCTATGTGAACATCTGAGAGGAAAATGTACATATTTAAAATACACTTACAATATTGAAAATTCCTATAACTAATATGGGCATATAAATTTGTGTAAGCTTTTAAGAGGAGAATTTGGCAACGCCAGCATTTAGCAGCTTTGTTTCTAGGAAGTTGTGCTTTGACAGACTCATGCTGGGAAAGGAAGACAGGAAAAGACAGGCATATTCATGCTGGTCTCAGCGCTTTTTAAAAAATGTAATAGGGAAACACCCAACTTGCCCTAAATGTCTGTCATAGAGGAAATGAAATTCAATTCTGTCGTCCCACACAGTGGACAGAGCCTTTAACAGTCATGTCTGATGAAGCTGTCAAAAATATACCATTGAGCAAAACCACAATAGAAGAGAATGGAACAGCATGGTTCTGCCAGGTTATACAAGAAACTTGTAACTTATCTTGAGAGGAGGGAATGAGGCTGGGAAAAGTCAGAGAACTTTAACTTTTCATTTTGGAGCTTTCTACATTTTTTTCTTTTTACTGTAAGCTAATATAAATAACACTTTATATGTTTTACACTTATCAAAGGAAATCACTTTATATGTTTTACACTTATCAAAAAGGAAACCTAAAGAGAAAAAAATAAGAATATTAGAATATCCAAAATATCACATAGCACATTTGAAAAACAAAAAAGAAATATGTACTTTTTAGGACAATTGTGTTCTATTAAAAGAGACTTCCATGACCATTATATCACTCATTAACTACTGCAGTCTTTTACATCCATATTTTATTTGTACCTTCCACATAAGGTTGCCGAGGTGACCATGGGATATAGTCCTAACAGTATGCCTACTGATGCAAAGAGGGCTAAAAATTTATACCAGCCAGGGATTATCTCATCTTGCTGCAGATAGGAAGCGAAAAATACCACACTGAATCACAAACCAGAGCACACAGACTGTGGCTGCAGGGTGGTGTTCTGTTGTGTTTCCCTGACCACCAAACAATAGGCTTTAAGAAAGTTCTTGGCTTTGCTGGGTCAATGTCCCAAGAACAGGATGCCTTTTACCCATGAAACAATTCTTGTACAGAAGTCAAAGGAATCTGAGCTCCACCCCCCAAGCCGACTTTGAGTTGGACCTCAAAATCTCGTTGAGAGAAGAAAGAGGTTAATTGTGGAACAAAAGGAAGACTTGACTACACAGAAGACGACAAGGAGTCATCACAGGGGGTGAGAGCAGGGGAAGAGATAGGAAGCATTTAAACTGCCCTGTAAATGACATAATTTCAGATAGGGCAATGCCATGAAGAAAACACCACATAGTCAGAGTTACTGGGCTCCGTAGGTAGAAAGTGGTGGGATGCAGCAGGGTCATTTAATGCAGAAACAACACTCTTTTCACCAAATTTGTGTAAAAACAAAGACATCAGCACATAAGGATGCTGAAGAGACCTTGAAAGCAGTTGCTTGGTGCAAATGTCCTCACACCACAAGATTTTCTGGTAACCAGTAACATGTTGCCAATCTCCAAAGAGGCTGCCCCACTCCAAAGAGTCTGACCAGCCAGTGTCTTCTTACTTTCCAGGCAAACAGCATCTACAATTTCTTTCCTGACAGCATTCTCTCATATTTATGTATACACCTTGTGGGTATGAGCTTTCATTTATGACTTAATATAGAATTTGAGTTTATCTCTACATGGATACACAGTCCGTTTTCTTCCTTCATTGTGCCACAGATATCTAACTTTTCTCACTCAAGCTATAAAACAGCTGTTTCTAATGAATATGGACGATTCAAAACCTGAAGCTGCCATTACATTGTGAACATCTCCCTGGTGGCTCCTGCAAACTGCTCAGCTCTCTCTGGTGAGTAAGGAGGACTCTGGTGAGCAGGGAAAGAAGAAGGGCACTCATAGGACTGTGTGGTCACAATGGCCCCTGGTGCTCTCTGGAGCATGCCACCTCCTTACAAGAGCAGACATACCCCAAATTAGGAGACAAGTCACTTCAAATCACCTTGAGAAGCTGCAAACAAACCAGAGAACTCCTTAGGAGTGGTAATTTTCAATTTTGTTTTTTCCTTCCCAAAATATTTTTGCCAAGCAAATTGAGAAGACAGGCTATATTATTACAATATTTATGCATACACATTGGTTTTATGTGCTGTTAACACAAACACCTTACATTTCTTGGTAGCTTTTGAGGATGAAGAGTTCATTATATTTATACCATTAATGTGCAGAAGCTATCTGCATTTTAAAACTGTACTGTTGCCAGAAAAGTATAAAGGTTTTGTGTCATGAAAATTTACTTTCTTGAACGATGAGAGATATAGTTAGATATTGTCCTGATCTTCTAAAACATTATAATGTAAGACATCACAGCTAAGATACTGTTTATTCTGTGGCAAAGAGAAATAGGCCTTTTCTGTTATCATTGATTGGAGCTTCAGGAATTAATCTTCTGTCCCCCAGGCTGAGGAGAAACCAGAGGCTCCCACTGCTGGGGCCTGGGCCAGACCTGGACTCGGTCTTGGATGCCTCCTACACACCATTTCGCAGTGACATCTCGAGAACGCTTTCCGTGTACTTCATTTAGTGTCAGGATTGGTTCCAGAGTGAGGAACGTTTCAAGAGCAGGTGGTGAAGTTGTCAGAAGGGCTGACAGATGCCACCTCCCATTTACAGAGGTGTGTGTGTTCCACGCATTTGTCAAGGTCTGGCTACAAAGTCCTGGGCTCGGTGCAGTCTGGGACTAGGGTCCTACAGTGGGAGCAGCCTGCTGGTGACCCCCAGCCATCTGCTCTGGCACCACAGGGAACTGGCCATCAGCATTCTACTCAGAATAGCCCATCCCCAGCTCTCCTTAGGGGAGCACCTAGGGAAGGAGACATGGGGAGTGGGGGCAGCCACAGTGGTGTTGGACATGGGAAAGCTGAGCTGCCTGTGGTTGGGACAGGCTGTGGATGGCCTTGGATCTGCTTGGACGCAGCTACCTGCTGCTGTGTTTTGGATGGCAGCCAAGAGCCCACTCTACCACCTGGGGAGGGAGTTGGCTTCTCCCCCTAGTCTCTTCTCAGAGTAGCAAATACCAGGCAGGGCGCAGCACCCCTCTGAGGCCACCTCCTCATTTTTTGGTTTGTTTTCTTTGTAATTATTTAGTGCCTTTTTCCTCTCCCAAGAGCTGACTGTAAGAGTTTTCCACGCGTTACTTCAAATTGCTCTAATTCTAGCCAGGTGCCTGAGCTGGTCAGTGAACCAAGCTAATTGGGCCATGGTCAGCAGTTCACCCCCGATGAGACCCCACAAACTGCCCTCTGCTCTGAGAATATCTATTCCATGGCCTTGCTCTGCACAGCTCCTTAAAAAAGTTTATAGGAGGCTTCAAATAACAGATGATGATAGTAACAATAATAACAACAGCTAACATTTAATAAGTGCTCACTCTGTACCAGGTATTTTCTAACTGATTATGGCATGCAATTAATTCAGCCCTCACCAAAACTCCACCATAGTCATACCGTTGTCAGGCTCATTTTAAAAAAGAGGAAACTGAGGCCCAGAGAGGTTAACTGGCTCAAGGTTGCATCAGAAATGGTGCATCAGGGATGGCAACTCCATCAGCAATGCTCAGCCCTGCCTCCCTGCAATTAGTACGGCACAACTCAGCTCACCATGCCTGTATTTAAGCACAACTCACTAACACAGAGGAGGGGTGGGGAGCAGTGCACTGCTGCACACATCACAGGTGTCTCATTCATCTCCACACCAACACAGAGGCAGGTGCTATTACCTGCATTTCACAGCTGGGACACCGAAGGTCAGAAAGGTTAAGTGATTTGAATGTCGATATTTAGTAGAAGATCCAGAATTAGTAATCTGTCTACTTCTAACACATATGCTGTTTTCATGAAACTTCAGATGATGCTCCCACCAGCATGAGAAGGAAGCAGAGGTACAGAGTTGATGGGTTGTCATGAGTGGCAGAGCCCAGCTGAGATCCGCACTTCTGGGCTGTTGTTGCTGTGCCCTCTTTCCCACAGTTGCTCTGCTGCATAAGACACTCAAGCAGAGAGTAAGTCCACGCTGAGGGCCACAGAAACAACTTGGGCAAAGAGGGAAAGGGAGGCTACTGGCTGGCAAAGCAGGGGTGCCACAGCCCACCTTCTGTGTTTACTGGGTGGATTCAGTGACCCCACCTACCTCAAAGAAGGTCAAGGATCAACTAACATTGAAAGATAGCAGCACCCAAACAGCTCATGTCATTTGAAGCAAATGGCACTAATTACTTAATCATTTCCCTCCCTCAGGGCACCAAATGGTTTTGAAAGAAGAATGTTCTTCCAAAAGGGCAGGCTCTGAAGTTGGGTATGTCAGGTCACCTAACAAGGCACACAGTGGCTCAGCCTTCAGGACGTAGGGGCATTAACGGTACTTATGTCATGGAATTGATAGATTAATGGAGAAAGCAAATATAAAGAGGCCCGCCTGCAGGTCTCAGTAAAGGCCATTAGTAGTAAAGAGAAGAGCTTCAGGAGAAATAAAAATGCAAAACTGTGCTTATCCGGTGTCTGGTTTGAACCTAGCCAGCCCGCCAAACAAGAATGACAACTATAACGAAAAAATAGCCCGGTGTTGTGGTGGGTGCCTGTAGTCCCAACTACTTGGAAGGTGGAGGCAGGAGAATCACTTGAGCCCAGGAGTTGGAGGTTGCTGTGAGCTGTGATGCTACAGAACTCTACCCAGGGCAACATAGGGAGACTCTGTCTCGAAAGAAAAAAGAAACAAACAAACAAAACCGTGCTCATTTTCCCAGGGTTGTGCTAGATCACCTGCAGGCTGTACACAGGAGAGCACTGGTGCTGTCACACGGCTGCTTCAGACATGTAAGCCAGCTTGCCTTACCACACGCATTTGTTAGTGGAAGGGAATTTTGCTTTTTTAGCAGATAAAAGTTTCAAATTGCATTGGCAGGATGTGTCAGGTGCCTTGATTAATGGCTTGAAGATACTCCTATTGGTAGTAATTACTACCACATATGGACTAGAAATCACAGGCCTCGTGTCCTGACTTCACGTTGTGATACACAGCAGCCAGACCTCAAACAGGGATGTTTTAACACTGCAAAGCCAGTTCCTGGATTTCAAGTCCCTTTTTAGCTTAAATATCAAAACCCAAAAAAAAAAAAGAGAGAGAATCTCTGATTTGTTCCCGTATATATCCTCAAGTCAGACAATGAAATCTGGATATGAATTCTACCTGAAAGCAATACTTCCACTGTGGTTAGCAGACCAGACTGCTTTTAACTTGACCTAATTAAGGGCAGGGTGTAGAATTTTGCCATGATGCTCTGAGATCCTTCAACAAGTCCAGGACTTGCCAAGTTATAATAGTTAAAGGCAACTATTTCTTTCAGCAAAAATGGAAGCTTTCATATATGGATGCATTCTAACAAGGCCCCAAACACCCCCTTCCCTCCAGCCTCCAATACTTTGTATCTTCCCAAAGAGCCTATACCTCTGCTGACTTAAGGGAAGGTATATGCCTGACCATCACTCTGGCGGCTTACGTTCGGGGATTTCTCCTCAGTGTCACAACACAGCTTCTCCACACTGTGCTAGGATTTGTGTGTTAGCGCTCTCTATCCCTCTATCACAATTTGGGTGTGTTTAAGAGCAAGTGCAGGGGGTCAAGTTTCTAGTAGAAGATGTTTGTGTTTGAAGAAGGGAACAGGAAAAAGACAGCGAGTGGATCATGTCGGCCAAGACTGGTGTCTTGGTTGCAGCCACATGAACGTCCAACCATTCTGTTGGTCTGCTCTGAACCCAGAAACGTTTTTCCTTGATAATACATGCATAACATAATTAAGCCAGGGACCTCTTTTTCCTTGATAATAATAACTCCACTTTTTCCTTGATAGTACATGCGTAACATAATTAAGCCAGGGACCTCTTGCGTATTTGGTGAGCCTGAAAGACCAAGGGGCTAAGTAGTCATAACGTGTGTCACTCAACAGACACACCACCCCCAAGTGTCCTGTGTATCCCTCCATGTCTGTGAGGGGCAGAAGGGGGTCAACACAGTGCCCACGGTGCCCCATCAAAATCCACTGCACTGCCCATCTGTAGGCATCTCCTGGGCCTGCCACAGCATCCAAATTTCCAGGAACAGTGGATCGTGAATTGAGTTGAGTGGAAGGATGGCGAGAGCACATCTCTCTCTGAGGAGACTGGTTGTGACACTGTGACCCCTCAGAGTAGTTGTAGGTGATGCCCAGCTGGGATGCACGTGCCTGGGAGGCTCCCCAGATAGACACAACCTGGGCAGCCATCACACAAGGCTCAGGCCCATTTTACGGTCATATCAGGAAGGCCTGAGGGAGACAGCCTTTCTGACTGGGAGCTGCAGAGATGGACAGAGCAGAGGCAAAAGCTTATATCTAACATCTGAGTGGGAAACCCAAGCAGAGAACCCAAAATAAGGGAGTTAAACAGGTGGGCAGAACTGAGGGTGCCCAAAGCAGGACTGAGCCAGGGGTGGGTGGCAGCCTCAAGGCACCACAGCCCCAGATCTGGGTCATCACGGCGCTCTCGTGGGTGGATGCAAGCATTAGGAAATTTCTGTGGCGGTTTCGATGTGCTGTGTGGTCTCTGAAGGGCAGTCTGGGAGAGGACTTCAGTTTGGCCTAGGAGCACAATCAACACCCTCTGACGAGCTTCTCAGGACCCAGAACTCAGGGCTGCACTCTGATGTAGGTAATTGATCTGTCTCAAAGCCAAGGTCCCAGACTCTGCATGTCTGGCACACCTCTACCCCTAGCACCTCACCACACAGGGGAGTTTTTGGCGCCTGTTGCTCAAGCAGCTAAGGCGCCAGCCACATACACCAGAGCTGGCATGTTCGAATCCAGCCCGGGCCTGCCAAACAACAATGACAACTACAACCAAAAAATAGCTAGGTGTTGTGGGGGGCGCCTATGGTCCCAGCTACTTTGGAGGCTGAGGCAAGAGAATTGCTTAAACCTAGGAGTTGGAAGTTGTGAGGCCACGGCACTCTACCCAGGGCAACAGCTTGAGGCTCTGTCTCAAAAAAAACAAAACAAAAAAAACCCTAAGATTTTAAAACTACTAATAAACAATAGAGTTCAAGAAATTTAAAGACAGGAAACTTAAGTTCTAATCTTTGCTATGTGATCTTGGGAGTCACTTAACCTTACTGCTCCTTAGTTTCTTCATCTGTAAAACATGAATAATGTATTTCTTTATAAGGGTTGCTTAAGCTAACGGAGATAAAAGTGGTTTATAAATGACATTGTTGGTAATTATCATGTTTCTCAGCCAAACATGTTTCTCAGTGGCTTTTCCTGGGGCTAGTGGTGGCCTGTTTTACCCTAAACTGCTCCCTTTGTCAAATCCTGGAGCCCCCAAAACCAGACATCTCCAGAGTCTGCTTTCTGTATGGGTGAATTCCAGGGACTTGCAATGAGCTAAGCTTCTTGGGACAGTAGCTGGGCTGAGAATTAAGAAGTGGAAGAATAGGATTAGAGTCCCAGATGAGTTGATGAACTGGAACAAAGGAAAAAATAGCTCAAAAGGAAAAGTTCTGGATGATACATGGAGGAAACGATCATTATCACACACTCCATCTAAGCAGTGTTCAGCCAAATGAGGATAATAAGCTGAAAATGAGCCAATGAGGTCGGCTGTCACTTCAGACAGCAGGTCAAGGTTAGCTGTCCTAGCTGAGGCACGGTCTCGGGGTCTCAGGGACACCATTCTCTCATGCCTATATGAGAATCCTTTGTCCAGTTCCAGACTTCACAGTGTGAGGAACCTGGACTACTTGGACACAGTCCGACAGATAGAAATAAAGATGATGAAATCTTGTTCTGGGGAACAAGAAATTAGGATGAAAGGCAAAAAGGTCTGGTATTATTTAGCCTCAAGAAAGGCAAGCTAAGGGGTGACTAAGGGCCCTCCCGGCCCATGAATTAGGACTGAGAGGGACCAGTTGTTCTCCACATTCTGTGAAGCATGAACAGGTTCAGCTCAGCAGAAAAGGGAAGTCTGCCAAGGACAAGAACATGTTTCTGGGGGTGAACATTCAGGGTCTGAACTGCTCTTGCAGCTTGGAAAGGATTCCTCTCAGACACTAACCAAGGAGACACTCCAGACTAGGAGGGGACTTGGAGATGGTTAAGCGGCCTGTATAAATCAATTTGAAACAATACTGATGGGTTTGGAATTAACTTCTCTAAGCCTCAGTTTCCTCATTTATAAAATAAAGGTAACAGACTAAATGATCAAAGAATTTGCATTCTTTGAAATTCAAGGCTAATACAGTGGCAATATTTAATATGCTCAAGTTTTCTTTCCAATGAAAGGAAATGTGCTGAGGGCCTTGAGCATTAATTGGGGCTTGATAGGCTGAGGTCATGAGATGAGCAAACTCAGGAGAGATCCAAGGTCTTTATGGGGGAGCATCTGGGTCTGAGAGAAAGGTGGGGAGGAGGATGCAGGGTATCCCTAAGAAGAGGTATTGCAGAGTGGAAGGGGAGCGTGAGAGGTGCCAGCAGGCCACAGAGCAGAGAGAAAAGACGACAGGAGGAGAGGATACTGGAGATGATGAACCAGGGGAGCCGACTGCTATGGTCTGAACGTTTGTGTCACCTCAAAATTCATATATTGAAGTCTTAACCCCCCCCCAGGTAAGTGGGGCCTGCTGGGAAGTGATCAGGTAATATGGGCAGAGCCCTCCCAAATGGAATTAGTGCTCTTATAAAACAGGCCAGAGGGAAGCTTGTTAGCCCTTCCAACATGTGAGGACACAGCAAGCAGGCACAGTCTGGGAACTAGCCCTCAGACCTAATGTGCCCTGATCTTGGATTCCCAGGCTCCAGAACTGTGAACAATAAATCTGTGCCATGTACAAGATACCCAATCAATGGTATGTGGTGATAGCAGCCCAAATAGTCTAAGATGCTGATTAAAATGAAGGCTAGGCCTGATCCTCATATAAGCCATGAAATGGGCCTGCAGGAGATCAGCTGAAATCTGACACCAAAAGGACTGGGGACAGGAACAAGACAGGGCCTGAGTTCTTCAGCCCCACAGGTCTGAAAGTGAGTAGGATTTAGGAGACAGAATTAGTTCCCCTCACCTCTGCTACCGGGCAGCCCTGTGAGCTTGGGCAAGGTGTATATCTTTGTTAGAACACTGTTTCCAGATAATGAAATAGGGGTGATATATCTACTGCTACCGTATTTGGGGGGGTGGGGGGGATTTAAGGTGATTATGTGCCTGATACATAGCAAGCATGGAAAAACTACTGCAAATATGATTTTGGCCTGGGAAGGGAATTAAGGCAGACTAAAAAGAAACCTCAGAGACCTCACAGTTTCTAGGAAAGCGTGAAACTGGAAAACTGCTGTTAATGACACAAACTAACTCTTAGGCAGCATGCTCACCTATGTCCTCTTGATCTGATCCTCAGAAACTTTTAACTTCAAAGTAGGTATTGCTAGTCTGTTTCACACGTGAGAAGTTGAGAGCAAGTAGAAAAAATTTTGTCCAAGCTCAATTAGTAAGTTGTAGAACTGTGATAACAACTCAAACCTTTAAGCTCCAAAATCATTGATTTTTTTTATAACATCCTTTTCATGAAAGGAAAATAGGGAGAAAGTGAGAGACTGATTAGTTTTTCAGTTTATAAACATGTTAGCAGAGTAACTCAAGACACATCTTCTGAATGAACAGATTTCTCTGTACCTTCAAATGGAAATGTCACCTGGATCTGTAGTCATCACTCTCTCAGAGGGCTCTTAATAAACTCTAAGATCTTACCAAGCCACTCAGTTCTTTCTTCCTCTTCACAGAGTAAACATATCGTTGACCTCTCTTGCAGAATAATTTCCTGCCAACCAGCAAAGCCTTCCCTCTCCTGGACAATCACTTGCAGCGAGGCTAAACCTCCTGAGCTTTAGACAATGGCTCTCCCTGGCAGGCACCGACCAACCTCGCAGTTCCTCTATTCTTTCTCACTCCAAAACACATTGAAGACATTCTCTGGGGCCCTTTTCTGCTCTGGAATTGTAAGAAAAGGGGTTGACATTTTATTTTCAAAATAGTTTAGATAGAATCTTGCTGGAAGCAATGAATATGACTAAGTGGCTGGTGATTCATCAGACATAGAATTTTAAGCTGGAATGGACCATAATATTCCGGGCCAAATGTCTCATTTTTGCAAACAAGGAGAATGAGATCCACACAGGTTAAGAGTTGGGCACTGCCTGCTACAGTGGAAAGAACATAGGATTTGGTTAGAAGGGGTGGCTTTGAACCAAACTCTACCACTCATGCTGAATGACCTTACGCAAGTCACTGACCTCTAAAGCTCCAGTTTGCAGATGATGGAATGGTGGAAATGGAAATGAAATGAAATGGAAATGATGCTACCCACTCTGCTTCCTGGTATTGTTCTGGGGATCTTACAGCATCAAATTTAGGGAGAAAATGACAAAATACAACACAGTGCTTTATCTGTGTTGTATTATTAAACAGCTTGCTGGAGGGCATACAGTGGCAAAGGCCTATCCTCAGTCACAGCGTAGCTTGTTCTACATAGTTCAATGTTGCCTTCCTGACGTGTTTCCAATTCTACAGGTAAGATTTTCCCACTAGTTTTATCTTTTCCTTTAAATTCCTAGACACGCAAAGACCCAAACTGCAGGGACCCAGACTGGCTAAGATGCATTAACACAAACACCTGTTGGGATGTGGCCGGATCTCAAGCAGCTGCCAGCACATCAGGGCACATGGTCCTCAGAACCTGGACTGCCAGGGGCCAAGGGCCTAGGCATGTCAGGAGCCAGCCTTCCTTTTGCTGCTGTAGCTAGTAACACCAAACTGCAAGCTGGATCTGGCTGTTCAATGCCTTTTGACAGACTATTAGGCTGTGGCATATGTCTTTAACACTGAAATAGGATAAGCATGAGCTACAAAGTGAAATGGTAACATATACTTCAGTTCACGCTGGACAGAAACATGGGGGCCTATTCAGTTTTTTGCTGTGCCAGCTTGTGGCAGCACACAGAAGAGATGGCTGCTTAGTCTCACAAGTGAAGTGCAGACCCAAGGGACGTGTGTTCCCACAGACCACTACTGAGAAGGGCCCCTGTTCTGAGTCCCATCGTCACTGTTCGGGTACTGGAAAAGATCCATCTTGTTTTATTTGGCACCATGATTAACTACAGGGTAGACTGAGTCCTCAAGGAGATTAGGCAAAACCATCTCTCCCCATCATTATGAGTGCATGGAGCAACTTGAGGGACTGGCACTGGCCTGTTCCCAGCTTAACATGCAAATCCTTCTTCCAGTTATTAGAGTTCAGTCTCTTCTCTAGCAACAGTCTTTGGCCCTTGAAGAGCACAAAAGATAAATTCTACTTTTTGTTTTCTTAAACATAAAAAGTTTTCCAAACTTTCAGAAATAATGAGGAGGTCAAGCTTGTAATAAACAGGGAGTATAGCTCTGTGCTCTAAGCAATAAAAAAAGGGAAAAAATGCTGTGAGCCAGTTCAGCCCACAATTTCCATGTTAAAAAATGTTCTAGTTGGAGCCATGTGGTCTCAATAAAGTAGTAAAATATATTTTCTTTACTCTACACTTCATATGCCCATAATCTTCCTTTTAAATCATCTCTAACCAGCCCCAAGTCACTCTGACCACAAATCATTTGGTGGCTTTGGTCTCCAGGCACTGGAATGTGCCAAAGCAGACGGGGAGTCACTACCAAGTGAACTCCAGGACCCTCTGCTCCCCTCTTCTCTCACTCAGGCACACAGACCCCGTACAGCCCTCAAAAGGCTTCAGGCTGAGACAGCGCATGACATCAGTCATTCGGGAAACTGCAGCGGCTGCAGGACGGCACAACACGCCACAAACCACAGTGAGCAGATAAAGCCGGAGAACAGCTCTCCTTACAAAAACATTCACAAATACCACAGGCAACTGGTAGAGCCATATTTAATGACATTTACAGAGACCCACTGTGTCCACTGGTACCACCATCTTTGGAGCTGACCAACAAATGGAAAGGTCACTGAAGCCATCTCTGAAATGGAAAAGCCAGGAGAGCTCAAAGTTTATGTCATTGCACTTTATAACGTGTGTTACGATTAGATTTGACCCAGCTGTGAAAGAAATTATTTGATAGGTTTGGAAAGCATTTCCAAGTGAACTACCCCTCAGTAGTACCCTACCCTTAAATTTATAGTTGAAGATTAGTGCACCCAAAGTGTTAGGAATCAATTATTCAATTCATGATTAATTTAGGAGACACTGATCTTGTTCTGGGTACAACAAACAAAGCCCACGTGAGCCTGCCATCTGCTATCACTTTGGAGGACCCAGTCTTTGCAAGTGCTATTTGGAGCTTTTGTTTATCTTTTTTTTAAGAAGCTGTTCAAAGAGTTAAATATACAGACTTTGAAGGGATGGTAAATGCATTGGGTGTGCCTTTAGGCACCTCAGAGAAACACGCATTGGCAAAGTATGATTAAAGATCAAGGAAAAAATATGTAAAAATGCAATTTTAAAGAGTACTTATGCATCATCTTACAATAATTGCTGAAGTGGAAATTTTAAAGGAGACTCTGCAGAACCATCCCTGAGACTAGAAGGACATGCCTAAAAAGTCTTATGTAGTTTCTAATTTTGGCTGTAGAGAGCCATCATTGCTGCTAATTCTGGTCTGTGATTTCACCTAAGTGAAGGGAAATTTTCAATAGCAAAAAGAAAAAAAAAACACCACACAACAAATGAAAACAGGGTAGTGATAAAAGAAGGTCTCTTCCCTAAAGGGACAATGAAAAATTCCACAGTAGCCATAGACACATTGTGCAGCAGCTATGATCTGTTCAGAAACACGTGCTTTTATAGCCTGGTAAAGCATCTGGCAACAACCCTTTCAGTCAGACTGAGAGGGATGACTTTCCCATTTCAGCTGGGGGGCAGAGAAAGCTCCAGTGCATGCTCAGGTAACCTCTACAAGAATGGTGGGGAGAAAAATGCGAGAGTCTGGGCTTCTGAAAATAACCTGTTTGCCACTCTATGGGCAGTTAAAAGCTAGAACTTGCTTTTTAGCATTGTTGGGTTCACCAGAGATTTCCCACGGATTTATCAGTGACAGCAATATACAAGCATTCCACCTAGCTCCACTGGGAAGTGTGAACTCTTTTTCATCACGTGGAGAGGAATTCAACTTAACCTACTAGGGTGTTAAACATTCCAGTATCCTGATGATTTCCTTAATCATCAGAAGGCTGAAAACAAGAAAGCCCCCTGAGGACACTCCCCAGGTGGTCCTCCTCCGCGTCCCCTGCCTCACTTCAAAGGAATCTCCCCCTTTTCCGCAGCTACTGGACCTGCTAGGCAGGTGAGAGGCCGCCTCAGTGTCCATGGGGTGCTCAAGTGCAGGCAAATTGGGGGAACCTCTCTAAAAGTCAGGCGGGTAACTTCTGATTTAGATAATTTCAGGGATTCACCCAAAACTGACTATTTATACAACAGTGCCAGCAGTGCTCCGACAGCTTTTCAGGTCAGTCTTTCCACGGTGCGGGGGTCATCAGGATTCACCGTTCTCTCTGTACTCTGCCTGCCGCTTGTCCAGACGCCGCAGGGACCCCAGCCAAAGGTGGACAAGAGAACCAAGAAAGTGACATTTGATTTTGTTAGGCAAAGGACAGTGGTCACGTGGAACCCAAGAAAACAAGCAACCAACCAACATAAAACTTCTAGGCAACTAAGCGAACACCAGCAGGTGTGACTGCGCCGGGTTTCTCCGGGACAAAGTAAATCCCCACAACCTCAGGAGTCTCCTCACAGAGTTCACTTAGCCAAGTGAATCAGAAACCGCTTGTTCGGTTCCATTCCCTTCTATTCCAACCGGGATGGAGGAAATCACAAAAGTGAAAAAGCGAGGGACACACCGAGCACAGTGCGCCCCCCGAGAGAGGGGGGGTCCCCGGGAGCCGCTCCCCGCGGCCCGGCCGCGGGCAGAACCCCAGCCCTCCCCGGCGCTAACTCAGGCCCGAGCCCCGCAGGGCTTCGCAGACGGGGCGGGAAGACCGGCTGTGGACGGAGGGCGGAGGGCCGAGGGCCGAGGGTGGTCCAGCCCCGCGAGTGCGAACGTCCCGCGCCGGGAGCGCCGCGGTCCCACCACACCGGCCTCCGGCGGACTTAACGCCTACACTCACCGGCTATGCAGAGGACCGCCCTGCCTCAAAGAAGCTCCACCGGGGGCCTTTCGGGTCTCCCGGTCACGGCTTGCAACTCCCGCGCTCTGGATTCGGGCTGCTCTGCGGACGCAGCGGAGAAGGTGCAACCCTGGGGCCGCAGGTCCCGCCGGCTGGGGCTCCTGGCGCCGCGCATCTGCCGCGCGGAGCGTGGTCCCCGGCGATTGCGCGCGCGCAGTCGGAGCTGCCGGGAGGTAGGGGCGGGGAGGCGAGGGGAGGGGGCTGCGGGCACCCGGAAATAGCCCCCTCCCCTCTCCTCCTTCCCCCTTTCTTCTCCCTTCTCCCTGTCCGTTCCCTCCCTTTTCCCCTCCCCTGTTCTCCTTCCCTCTCGTCTTGTCCCTCCCCTCCCGGAATCTCCTCTCCTCCTCCCCCTTTTCCATTCTACTGCCCCCTGCCTAGTCCTGCGCTAGGGTAGAGGACCGCAGTCGCCCACCGCGGAGCGAACCAGCACGGGCGCCAAGCCCACAGCGCCTCTCCCGCTCCCCCGCTCCCCAGGTCTGAGGCTTTTCCCGAAGACTTGTGTTCGGGACACCTTGGGGAGAGTTCCAGGTGGCAGCTGGTAGCTTATTTATGTGAGTTATAAAAGAAGTCGCTTCCAACCCGGGTTCCTTTTCCACGCAGGATGTGGACGCCGCTCGGTCCAGGGCCCCTCCCAAGTTAGATGGCTCCTCTGATGCTGTCTTACTGCAAAGCTGTAAATTAATTTCCACGTTACATGCGAAGCCCCCAGGAAGAGGAATGCCAAGACTCAATCTTGTCTTTGTTCTGTTTTACGTTGAATAAATCTACCATAAATCAAGTCTCTGCACCAAAGTCTAGGGAACAGACCCAAGGTCGCGACTTACTGAGGAGCCGTCACGCGCAAGTGTCCCGGTGTCCCACAGGCTGTCCTTGCAGCTTTGTGTAGTAGTGACTCGGTCACCGCACACACAGGTGTTATGGAGAAACAAAACCAGCCATTTAAGAAAGACCTCCCTACTGGCCAAGTGTAACCCACTGGCAGACAGCGCCTGAGTTTTACACATTTGTGGCATCATAGCTCACACCAACCTCAAATTCTTGGGCTCAAGAAATCCTCTTGCCTCAGCCTCCCAAGTAGCTGGGATTACCGGCACCTGCCACCAGGCCGGGTTAATTTTTCTATTTTTAGTATAGACAGGGTCTCCCTCTTGCACAGGCTGGTCTTGAACTCCTGAGCTCAAGGGATCTTCCCACCTTGTCCTCCCAGAGTGCTGGGATCACAGGTGCGAGCCACCACGACCTGAGACTTTTATACATTTTTGAGGATTATTTCACTACCAGCTTTCCCATCTTCCATTCCCAGAACTGCTTGTTGTTAACCAATCCGAGGGTGGGGGGTGGTGGGGGCGGGGAACCAGGACTTTATTTGGAAATTTACAAAAGAAACTCCTAAGGGACCCTTGCCATTATTAATTTTTTTTTTTATTTTTTTGTAGAGACAGAGTCTCACTTTATGGCCCTCGGTAGAGTGCAGTGGCCTCACACAGCTCACAGCAACCTCCAACTCCTGGGCTTAAGCGACTCTCTTGCCTCAGCCTCCCGAGTAGCTGGGACCACAGGCGCCCGCCACAACGCCCGGCTAATTTTTGGTTGCAGTTTGGCGGCGGCCGGGCTTGAACCCGCCACCCTCGGTATATGGGACCGGTGCCCTACCGAGTGAGCCACAGGCGCCGCCCTGTCATTATTAATTTTAATGGATCATATGGAATGTTCAAAGTGTGACAAATTCTTGAAGTCAATTAGAAACCATATCAGAAACTGTGTTCCAGAAACAGTTTTGAGAGGTCCAAAGTAAAGATAGGTCAAAAAATAGTTTTTGAAGTGAAAATACAATGTTAAAAGAATTTTGTGTGTATCTTTAGTACATATTTATTATCCTGAAGAAGTGATGGATCATGGATTTTTTCTCCCTTATTAAATTTCTCCCTTCCTTTGGCAATCAATGTAAAGTTAATAAGGAGGAGGGTGCTTTTCAAACTAAAAATATTCTGAGTTGGGCAGGTTCTGTCCCTTATATGTCTTTAGGTCCTTTTATAAATTTATTTTTCTCGGGCGGCGCCTGTGGCTCAGCGGGTAGGGCGCCGGTCCCATATGCCAGAGGTGGCGGGTTCAAACCCAGCCCCGGCCAAATTAAAAAAAATAAATAAATAAATTTATTTTTCTCTCTACTTCAATTGTAGAGTTTTGTTAGGGTCATTAAATAACAAAATCAAAAATAATTTTGTTTATTGAAAAGCATCACAGTAGTGCAGGGCGGCCTTGTTGGGTGGGTCCCACGAAGACACATTTCAGGTCCTCATCATCGTTCTCATTACTAGCAAGGGTTGTTAGAACACTCTTTCTGCTGTGAATTAGGGAGATCTGATTGCTTAACATGCCCAGATGAAAGCATCTGGAGACAAATCTGGAGAGTTTCACTGTATGGTCACCATGAGCACAGAAATCTGAGCAGTGCCTTCAACAACTACTTTTGCTAAAAAACTCTTTTTCTTTTTCCATGTCGGATGGACGGACGGACGATGTGCTGGCCAACTTTGCACTGGGGTATGTATGCTCTTCCTTCCTTTCTTTCTTCTTTTTCTTTCTTTCCTCCTTTCTCCTTTCCTTTCCCTTTCCTTCTTTTCTTTCTTTTTTCTTTTTTCTCTTCCCCCTCAAGCCCATCCATGTGCCTACCGTGCAGCCAGGTTTCTCGCGCACGGTGGTCTCCGTTCCCACCTTGCACACTCTCTCTCCCACCTACCTTGCTGTCAACCAGCAGGTGGGAGCGTCATGCCTCTTGGGTGTTGGACTTAGTTTTTCTTCTGCCCCTGTCCCCCTCTCTGAATCGAGAGTGGAGGGAAAACAGAGGACGGGCGTCCAAGCCATGTGGGCGGCTTGGCTCTCCCGCAGGATAGCCCCTCGGTTCGACCAGAGGTCTGGGGCGGGTGTTGCGCTCTGTCAGAGCATCTGCGGGTGGACCAGATGTCTCTTTCGGTACTTTGAAAGTTTTTGGGATCCTGCCTCTAGGGGGCGCTCGTGGACCGCGCTTGCAAATAGCTCACCTAGCAGTTTCTTTTTGCCCCCTGCCCCCGCTAATTTCTTTCTTTCTTTATTTCTTTGTTCATTCATTCTTCTCCTTCCTTCCACCCTTTTCTTTATTTTTTTATTTATTTTCATGTGTTATTTATTTACTTATTTTCTTTGAGTCCTTCATTTCATTTTACGTATAAACGTAAAACTCTTTTTCTTTTTCCACGTCAGACGTACGGACCAACGATGTCATGGCCAACTTTGCACTGGGGTATGTATGCTGTTTCTTTTTCTTTCTTTTTCCTTTGTTCCTTTCTCCTTTCCTTTCATTTCCCTTTCCCTTTCCTTCTTTTCTTTCTTTTTTTTTTTTTTTTGCTTCCCCCCAACCCCATCCATGTGCCTACCGGTCCGCCGGATTCCCCAAGCACGGTGGCGTAGGGCCCTGCCCGGCCCTCTCTCTCTCCTGACTCTCGTGTGGTCGACCAGCAGGGGGGAGTGTCATGCCCCGAGTGCGTTGGACTTAGTTTTTCTTCAGCCCCCATCCCCGGTCCCCTGCTCTGGAATAAGAGCGGAGGGAGGACGAAGGATGGAGGATGGAGGACGGACAGGCGTCCGGGCCACGGGGGTGGTGTTGCTCTCCCACGGGAGAGCCCCTCGGGTCAATTAGAGGTCCGGGGCGGGAGTTGGCGCTCCATCGGAGCATCTGAGGGTCCACCAGATGTCTCTGTCGGGACTTTGAAAATTTTGGGTATCCTGCCTCTAGGGGGCGTTCGTGGACCTTGCGCTTGCAAAAAGCTCACCTAGCGTTTTCTTTTAACCCCCCGCCCCCGCTTATTTCTTTCTTTATTTCTTCATTCATTCATTCTTCTCCTTCCTTCCACCATTTTGTTTATTTATTTTTTTGTTTATTTTCATTTTTTATATATTTACTTATTTTATTTGAGTCCTTCATTTCATTTTATGTATAAACTTAAAACTCATTTTCTTTTTCTTTTTTCTTTTTTTTTTTTTTTTTGTAGAGACAGAGTCTCACTTTATGGCCCTCGGTAGAGTGCGGTGGCGTCATACAGCTCACAGCAACCTTCAACTCCTGGGCTTAGGCGATTCTCCTGCCTCAGCCTCCCCAGTAGCTGGGACTACAGGCGCCCGCCACAACGCCCGGCTATTTTTTTGTTGCAGTTTGGCCGGGGCTGGGCTTGAACCCGCCACCCTTGGCATATGGGGCCGGCGCCCTGCTCACTGAGCCACAGGCGCCGCCCTCATTTTCTTTTTCTATGTCTGTCGGACTGATGGACAATGTGCTGTCCAACTTTGCACTCGGTTATGTATTCTTTCTTTCTTTCTTTCTTTCTTTCTTTCTTTCTTTCTTTCTTTCTTTCTTTCTTTCTTTCTTTCTTTCTTTCTTTCTTTCTTTCTTTCTTTCTTTCTCTCTCTCTCTCTCTCTTTCTTTCTTCTTCCTCCTTTCCTTTCCTTTCCCTTTCCTTCTTTTGTTTCTTTTTTCCGCTTCCCCCTCTACCCCATCCACAGGCATTCTGGGCCGCTGGGTTCGGCGGGTGAAGCTGCGTCCGGCCCCGCCAGGCCCTCTCTCTGTCCCGCCTCCCGTGTGGTCAACCAGCAGGCGGGACTGTCATGGCCCGAGGGCATTGCACTTGGTTATTTTTCTGCCCCGTCCCTCCTCTCGCGCTCTGAACCGAGTGCGGAGGGAGGACGGAGGACGGATTTCGGAGGCCAGACGTTTCAGGGTCATGGGTGTGGAGTGTAGACCAGAGTTCCTGGACAGGTGTTGGTGCTCCGTCAGAGCGTCTGTGGGTCTACCAGATGTCCCAGTTGGGTTTTGAATATGTTTGGGATCCTGTCTCTAGTGGGTGCTTGTGGAACGCGAGCTCAGAAATAGCTCACTTAGCGGTTTATTTTTGCCCACCGCACCGCTTATTTGTTTATTTATTTCTTCGTTCATTCATTCTTCTCCTTTCTTCCAGCGTTTTGTTTAGTCATTTATTTTTTTGTTTATTTTCATTTTTTATTTATTTACTTATTTTATTTGAGTCCTTCATTTCGTTTTATGTATAAACATAAAACTCATTTTCTTTTTCCATGTGGGACGGATGGACAGACGATGTGCCATCCAACTTTGCACTGGGGTATGTATGCTCTTTCTTTCTTTCCTTCTTATTTTCTTTCTTTCTTCTTTTGTTCCTTTCTCCTTTCCTTTTCCTTTCCTTCTTTTCTTACTTTTTTTTTTGGCTTCGCCCCAACACCATCCATGTGACTACCGGGCAGCCGGGTTCCATGAGCATGGCTTAATCCGCCTGGCCGGCCCTCCCTGTCTCTCCCACCTCCCGTGAGGTCGACCAGCAGGCGGAAGCATCATGCACCAAGGGCGTTGGACTTAGTTTTTATTCTGCCCCCATCCCCCATCCCACGCTCTGAACTGAGAGCCCGGGGAGGACGGCGGATGGAGGACGGAGGATGGACAGGCATCTGGGAATGGGGGTGGCGTGGCTCTCCTGTGGGAGAGACCCTCGGGTCAACCAGAGTTCCAGGACGGGTGTTGGCGCTCCATCGGAGCTTCTGCGGTCGACCACGTGTCTCTGTTGGGACTTTGAAAATTTTTCAATCTGCTGCTGGGGATCCTTCTGCTAGGGCTCGCTCGCAAATAGCTCACCTAGCTGATCATTTTGTCCTTTCCCGCACTTATTTATTTCTTTATTTATTTCTTCATTCATTCATTCTTCTCCTTCCTTCCACCCTTTTATTTATTTATGTTTTTTTCATTTATTTTCAATTTTTATTTATTTACTTATTTTTGTTGAGACAGAGCCTTGGCTCAGGTAGGGGTGTCTCTGTGTGTGTGTGTGTGTGTCCCCGTCTGTGTCCGTCCGTCCATCCCTCCCTCAGGTCAACCAGAATTCGGAGGTGGGCGTTGGCACTTGGTGGTGTCCTTCGCGGGTAGACCAGATGTCTGTGCCTGGACACTGAAAGTTTTTTTGTTCCGTTGGGAGGGCTTCTGTTGCTAGGGGGCACCCACCAGGGGTGGACAGGCTGCAGTCCCTCCACTGACGTCACTACAGGGGGCTGTAATAGCTCAGCTTGGGTTCTCCCCCCACCCACCTTATTTTTCTTCCTACCATCCTTCCTTCCATTCTTGTATTTATGTATTTATTTATTTTGAGACAGACAGAATCTCGGCTCAGGGAGGTGTGTGTGTGTTTGTGTGTGTGTGTGCACGTGTGCCTGGCTGCTTGGCTGGTTGAGCCACATGCACTGAGCCTGTTTCTTTATTTTTGTGTTCATTCCATCCTTCATTTCATTTTATGTAGATACTTAAAACTCTTTTTCTTTTTCCATGTCGGACGGGTGGACGGAAGATGTGCTGGCCAACTTAGCACTAGGGCATGTATGCTCTTTCTTTCTTTCTTTCTTTCTTTCTTTCTTTCTTTCTTTCTTTCTTTCTTTCTTTCTTTCTTTCTTTCTTTCCTTCCTTCCTTCCTTCCTTCCTTCCTTCCTTCCTTCCTTCCTTCCTTCCTTCCTTCCTTCCTTCCTTCCTTCCTTCCTTCCTTCCTTCCTTCCTTCCTTCTTTCTTTCTTTCTTTCTTTCTTTTCCCTTTCCTTTCCCTTTCCCTTTCCTTCTTTTCTGTCTTTTTTCTTTTTCCACTCCCCCTCCAACACCATCCATGTGACTATTGGGGGCCGGGTTGCACGGGCACGGCTGCATCCGGCCCTGTCCGTGCCTCTCCCTCTCCCACCTCCTGTGCGATCGACCAGCAGGCGGGAGCATCATTCCCGAGTGCGTTGGACTTAGTTTTTCTTCCACCCCCGTCCCCAGTCCCACCTGAACCGAGAGCATGGGGAGGACGGAGGACGGAGGACGGAGGATGGATGGGCATCTGGGAACGGGGGTGGCGTGGCTCTACCGCGGGAGAGACTCTCTGTTCGACCAGAGGTCCAGGGCTGGTGTTGGCGCTACATCAGAGCATCTGCAGGTCAACTAGATGTCTCGGTTGGGACTTTGAATGTTTTTTGGATCCTGCCTCTAGGGGGCGCTCGCGGACTGCGCACTCACACATAGCTCACTTAGCGGTTTCTTTTTGCCCCCAGCCCCCGCTTATTTATTTCTTCTTTCATTCATTCTTCTCCTTCTTTCCACCCTTTTGTTTATTTATTTGTTTGTTTATTTTCATTTTTTATTTATTTACTTATTTTCTTTGAGTCCTTCATTTTATTTTATGTATAAACCTAAAACTCTTTTTCATTTTCCACATCGGACAAACGAAGTGATGATGTGCTGGCCAACTTTGCACTGGGGTATGTATGCTCTTTCTTTCTTTCTTCCTTTCTCCTTTCCTTTTCATTTCCCTTGCCTTTCTTTCTTTCTTTTTTCTTGTTTCGCTTCCACCCAATACCATCCATGTGCCTACCGGGCAGCCGGGTTCCGAGGGCTTGGCGGCAACCAGTCCCGCCCGGCCCTTTCTCTCTCCCGCCTCCTGTGGGTCCACCTGCAGGTGGGAGCATCATGCCCTGAGGGCATTGGACTTAGTTTTTCATCCACCCCCTTCCCCCGTCCTGCTCTCTAAACCGAGAGAGGGGGGAGGACGGAGGACAGAGGACGCATGGGCATCTGGGCCATGGAGGTGGTGTGGCTGTCTCGTGGGAGAGCACCTCGGGTGGACCAGAGTTCTGGGGCGTGTGTTGGCACTCCATCGGAGCCTCAGTGGGTCAACCAGATATCTCTGTTGTGACTTTGAAAATTTTGGGGAAAGCTATAACCCAGTTACAACTTAACAATAGGGGGAAGTGGGAAAGGGGGAGTGGGTAGAGGGAGGGGGATCAGTGGGATCACACCTGTGGTGCATCTTACAGGGGTATTTGCGAAACTTGGTAAATGTAGAATGTAAAGGTTTTTGGCACAGTAACTGAGATAACGCCGGAAAGGCTATGTTAACCACTGTGATAAAAATGTGTCAAATGGTCTAAAAAAAAAAAAAAAGAAAGAAAATTTTGGGGATCCTGTCTCTAGGGGGCGCACGCGGACCACCTGCTCGCAAATAGTTCACCTAGCGGTTTCTTTTTGCCCCCGCTCCTGCTTATTTACTACTTTATTTATTTCTTAGTTCATTCATTCTTCTCCTTCCTTCAACCCTTTTGTTTATTTATTTATTTATTTGTTTATTTCATTTTTTTATTTACTTATTTTTTTTGAGTCCTTCTGTTCATTTTACATATAAACGTAATAATCTTTTTCCACGTCGGGCAGATGGACGGATGATGTGCTGGCCAATTTAGCACTGGTTATGTATGCTCTTTCTTTCATTCTTTCTTTCTTTGTTTTTTTTACTCTTTCTTTCTTCCTTTCATCCTTTCTCCTTTCCTATCCCTTTCCCATTCCCTTTCCTTCTTTCCTTTCTTTTTCTTTTTTTTGCTTTCTCCCCAACCTCATCCCCGCGCCTACCGGGCTGCCGGGTCCCATGGGTGCATGGGCGTCTGACCCCGCCCATCCCTCTCTCCCTCCCACCTCCTGTACAGTCGACATGCAGGCGGGAGTGTCATGTCCCGAGGGCGCTGGACACAGTTTTTCTTCTGCCCCCATCCCCCACTCTGAACCAAGAATGGAGGAAATGTGGAGGATGGAGGATGGACGGGTATGCTGGTGATAGGGGTGGCGTGGCTCTCCCACAAGATAGCCCCTCGGGTCAACCAGAGGTCCGGGGAGTGTGTTGGCACTCCGTCGGAGCATCTGCGGTTCAATCAGATGTCTCTGTTGGGACTTTGAAAACTTTTGGGATCCTGCCTCTAGGGGATGCTCTGGACGGCGCTCACAAATAGCTCACCTAGAGGTTCCTTACTGCCCAAATCTCCCACTTATTTATTTCTTTATTTATTTTTTTGTTCGTTCATTCTTCTCCTTCCTTCCACCCTTTTGTTTATTTATTTATTTTTTTGTTTATTTTCATTTTTTATTTATTTACCTATTTTCTTTGAGTCCTTCATTTCATTTTATGTATAAATGTAAAACTCTTTTTCTTTTTCCACGTCAGACAGACGGACAGACGATGTCATGTCCTACTTTGCACTGGGGTATGTATGCTCTTTCTTTCTTTCTCTTTTTGTTCCTTTCTAGTTTCTTTTCCCTTTCCCTTTCCCTTGTTTCTTTCTTTTTTCGCTTCCCCCATAACCTCATCCGTGTGCCTAGTGGGCCACCGATTTCCACGGGCATGGCGGTGTCTGGCTGCGCCCAGCCCTCTCTCTCTCTCGCACCTATCGTGCGGTGGACCAGTAGGCGGGAGCGTCATGCCCCGAGGGCGTTGGAATTAGTTTTTCCTCCGCCCCTGTCCTCTGTCCCCCTCTGTGAACCGAGAGCAGAGGGAGGACGGAGGACGGAGGATGTATGGGTGTCCAGGCCACAGGGGTGGCGTGGCTCTCCTGTGGGAGAGCCCCTCGGGTCTACCAGAGGTCCAGGGTGGGTGTTGGCCCTCTGACGGAGCGTCTGCGGTTCGACAAGATGTCTCTGTCGGGACTTTGAAAATTTTAAGGATCCTTCCTCTAGGGGGCGCTCGTGGAATGCATGATCACAAATAGCTCACCTAGCAGTTTCTTTTGCCCCCACCCCCACTTATTTATGTCTTTATTTATTTCTTCCAATTCCTTCCACCCTTTTATTTATTTATTTATTTGTTTGTTTATTTTCATTTTTAATTTATTTACCTATTTTCTTTGAGTCCTTCATTTCATTTTATGTATAAACGTAAAACTCTTTTTCTTTTTCCATGTCCGACGGATGGACAGACAATGTCGTGGCCAACTTTGCACTGGGGTCTGTATGCTCTTTCTTTCTTTCTCTTTCTTTCTTTCTTTCTTTCTTTCTTTCTTTTCTTTTCTTTCCATCCTTCTTTCTTTTTCGTTCTTTCTTCCTTTCTCCTTTCCTTTCCCTTTCCTTCTTTTCTTTCTTTTTTCTTTTTTTCGCTTTCCCCCCCAACCACATCTGCATGCATATCGGGCGGCTGGGTTCTGCAGGCGTGGCGGCGTCCGGCCCCGCCTGGCCCTCTCTCTCTTTCGCCTCCCATGCCGTCGACCAGCAGGCGGGAGCGTCATGCCCCAAGGGCGTTGGACTTAGTTTTTCTTTCACTCCCGTCTCCCATCCCCCGCTCTGAACGGAGAGCAGAGGGAAGACGGAGGACGGAGGATGGATGGGCTTCTGGGACATGGGGGTGGCGTGGCTCTCCCTCAGGAGAGCCCCTCGGGTCGACCAGAGGTCTGGGGAGGGTGTTTGCGCTTCTTTGCAGCGTCTGCGGGTCGAAAAGATGTCTCTGTCGGGACTTCGAAAATTTGGGGGATCCTGCCTCTAGGGGGTGCTCGTGGATGGTGCACTTGCAAATAACTCACCTAGAGGTTTCTTTTGGCCCCCCACCCCGGATTATTTATTTATTTATTTATTTCTTCGTTCATTAATTCTTCTCCTTCCTCCCACCCTTTTGTTTATTTATTTTTTTGTTTATTTTCATTTTTTATTTATTTACTTATTTTCTTTGAGTCCTTCATTTCACTTTATGTGTAAACGTAAAACTCTTTTTCTTTTGCCACAACGAAATGACGGACTGACGATATCATGGCCAACTTTGCAATGGGGTATGTATGCTGTTTCTTTCTTTTCTTTCTTTTCTTTCTTTTCTTTCCTTTCTTTCCTTTCTTTCCTTTCTTTCCTTTCTTTCTTTCTTTCTTTCTTTCTTTCTTTCTTTCTTTCTTTCTTTCTTTCTTTCTTTCTTTCTTTCTTTCTTTCTTTCTTTCTTTCTTTCTTTCTTTCTTTCTTTCTTTCTTTCTTTCTTTCTTTCTTTCTTTCATGTTCCTTTCTCCTTTCCCTTTCCTTCTTTTCTGTTTTTTTCTTTTTTCGCTTTGCCCCCAAACCCATCTGCGTGCCTACCAGGCCACCGGGTTCCACAAGCATGGGGGTGTCTGGCCCCACCTGGCCCTCTCTCCCTCCTGCCTCTCGTGGGGTCGACCGGGAGGCAGGAGCATCTGAGGGCGTTTGACTTAGTTTTTATTCTGCTGGCATCCCCTGTTCCCCACTCTGGACCAAGAGTGGAGGGAGGATGGAAGTCGGATGGTCATCTGGGCCACAGGGGTGGTGTGGCTCTCCCACAGGAGAGCCCCTCAGGTCGACCAGAGTTCCGGGGCGGGTGTTGGTGCTCCATCGGAGTGTCTGCAGGTTGACCAGATGTATCTGTTGGGACTTTGAAAATTTTGGGTATCCTGCCTCTAGGGAGCGCACACGGACCACACACTCGCAAATAGCTCGCCTAGTGGTTTTTATCCCCCGCCCCTGCGTATTGATTTCTTTATTTATTTCTTCAT
>NC_069784.1:59402683-59452683 GCF_027406575.1 Nycticebus coucang
CAAAGTTTGCACTTGGATCACCCAGGAGATGAGTACGCCCTGGATTTAGACTAGCAGAAGGTTGAGGACTCGGATCACCCTGGCAGGATTACTCCCTGGATTTACACTCGCACAAAGCGTAGAGAGGACTCAGATCACCCTGGAGAGGATTACTCAGCGCATTTAAACTAGCAGAAAGGTGAGGACTCGCATCACTCTGGCAGGATTACTGCCTGGATTTATGCTAGCAGAAAGGTGAAGTGAGGACTTGGATCACCCTTTAGAGGATTACTCCCTGGATTTATACTAGCAGAAAGGTGATGACGCTGATCCCCCCGGCAGGATGACTCCCCGGATTTACAAAAACAGAAAGGTGAGGTGAGGACTTGGATCACCCTGTGAGGATTACACTCTGGGTATACAAAAGCAGAGAGCAGAGTGAGGGCTCTGATCACCCTGGAAAGATTTCTCTTAAGATTTACAAAAGCAGTAAGCGAAGGAAGGATTCGAACCACCCTGGAGAGGAATATTCCCTGGATTTACAATTGCATAATGCGAAGTGAGGCCTGGCATCACCCTGAAGAGGATTATTCGCTGGCTGTACCCTAGCAGAAAGATGAGGTGAGGACTCGGATGGTCCTAAAGAGAATCACTCACTGGATGTGCATTAGCAGTAAGACGAGGTGACGACTGTAGCAGTAAGGCAAGGAGAAGAGTGCTAGCTGGATTATCACTCTCCGAACGGAATGTTGAAGACGCAGGTGCTTGGGAAAAGGGTCCAGTACGGATGCACACAGTCAGAAATAGGATGTTAGGACTCGCTTGCGAAGCGTCGTACTGCCGAGTATATGCTTGAATAGGGGAACAAAATTCTACTATCACTGGAGTCGTGCACTTGGCGGCAATACAGTTGGAACACCGGGTTCAGAGCACACGTGCATTGATGTTCCCTCAGCATGAGTGTTGAGTTACACGCACGAAAAATTCAAGTATTTTCTGGTAGCGTTTGCCTGGGGAAACCCTGTTCTGTGATGCAAGGTGCCGTGGAAGTTGAGAGCAGTCTTTCCCGGGTACCTCCGTAAGCGTTCTTCAGTAGAAGACACTTTTACCCTCTGAGAATCATGCTGCAGCTTACATGCTGGAGCGGGGCTAAACTCGAGGCCTCACTGACATGGGCACATAGTGCCATGGCTAATGGCACATTAACCTAAATTGGTCGGGGTTGCACATGTATTAATTTTGCCTCAGCAGGAATTGTCAAGAGTAATATGTGCCATCAGCACAAATATTCCTTGGAAGAGATTGCACTTTAAACACGCTGACGTGTTTACACAGAAAGTGCCTATGAACCGTCTGGGCAGCAAGATATTGTGAAACATTTAAAAAGGCATTCATGGGTAGCTCTAATTAGCATGACCTAAGAGAAGAAACTGCTTTTCTCTGCCAGCAGGATACTGGCGGGTATATGCTGGAGTAGTGGCGCTCTGCTTATCTCACTGACACCATGCACACGGTTGAATGGCCATTGGCTAACTTTGTCCTCACCTCTCCCTTCGCCTACTATGCAACACAGGACTCCTGTCTTCAACTTCCTGAGTCCTCCACTCTCCTTCGACCTAATGTGCAAGCAGACGCTTTTTCACCTCGCACCCGTGTCCTCGTGACTCATTTCTGCTAGTGTGTACGCAGACAGCCATCCTTTCACCGAGCACCTGCGTTCTCACTTTGCTTTGGGGCCGTGTTCTGTCACATGCCATGCCTCTGTGAGAAGAACACCGACTCCTCACCTAAGCTTTCAAGTAGTGCACATACAGACCGCACTCCTCTTTAAACACACCCGAGTCTGCATTTCTCCTTTCTGCCACCTTGAAAGAGACAACACTCCTTCCATACAGAACCCGAGGTCTAACCTGTCCTGTGAAAGGAGTGCTGTCTGGCTGCACATAGCACACAGTCGGGTGAGGACTGGGATCCCACAGCAGAGGTTTACTCGCTGAAAGTACACTAGTATTAAGGTTAGGCGAGGACTCGGATCACCTTGGCAGGAGTACTCCCTAGATTTACACTAGCAGCAAGGTGAGGTGAGAACTCTGATCACCCTCGCAGGATTACTCTACAGATTTATAATAGCAGAAAGTTAAGGTGAGGACTCGGACCACCCTGTGAGGATTACTCCCTGGATACACAAAAGCTGACAGGGAAGTGAGGACTCGGATCACCCTGGCAAGATTACTCCCAGGATTTACAAAAGCAGAAAGCAAAGTGAGGACACGGATACCCTGAGAGGATTACTCCCCGGATTTAAAGTAGCAAAAACGTGATGACTCGGATCACCCTGGCAGGATTTAATCCCTGGATGTACACTAGCAGAAAGGTGTGGTGAGGACTCAGATCACACTGTGAGGATTTCTCCGTAGTTTTACACTACGAAAAAGGTGAGGTGAGGACTCGGATCACCCTGTGGGGATTACTCCCTAGATATACAAAAGCACAGAGCGAAATGAGTACTCGGATCACCCTGGCAGGAATACTCCCAGGATTTACAAAACCAGACAGCGAAGTGCCGACTCAGACCACCCTGTGAGGAATACTCCCTGGATATCCAAAAGCAGAGAGCGAAGTGAGGACTCGGATCATTAGTCCCTGGATTCAAACTAGCAGAAAGGTGCGGACTTGGATCACCCAGGCAGGATTTCTCCCTGGATTTACACTAGCAGAAAGTTGAGGTGAGGACTCTGATCACCCTGGCAGGATTGCTCCCTGGATTTACAATTGCAGAAAACGAAGTGAGGACTGGGATCACCCTGCACTGGTTTACTCACTGGATTTAGTATAGGAGAAAAAAGAGGTGAGAACTCGGATCCCTATGGGGGGGTGGGGGGGGGATTACTCCCTGTATTTACACTAGCAGAAAGGCGTGGTGAGGGTTCGAATCACCTTTGGCAGGATTACTCGCTGGCTGTACCCTAGGAGAAAGACACGGTGAGGACTCGGAACGTCCTAAAGAGGATCACTCACTGGATGTACAGTAGCAGTAAGACGAGGTGATGGCTGTAGCAGTAAGACGAGGGGAAGAGTGGCGGCTGGATTAACACTCTCCAAAGGGAATGTCGAAGACGCAGGTGCTCTGGGAAAAGAGTCCAGTATGAATGCACATAGTCAGAAATAGACTGTTAGGACTCGCTTGCAAAGCATAGTGCCGGTTATATGCTTGAGTAGGGGAGCAAAATTCTGCTGTCACTGAAGTCGTGTGCTTGGAGGCAATGTAGTTGGGACACCGGCTTCGGAGCACCTGTGCATTGATGTTCCCTCAGCAGGTGTGCTGAGTTACACGTATGAACTAGTCAAGTATTCCCTGGTAGAGTTTGCACTGTGGAAACCCTGTTCTGTGATGCAGGGTGCTGTGGAAGTTGGGAAAAGTCATTCCCGGGTACCTCCGTAAGCGTTCTTAAGTAGAAGAAACTTTTACCCTCCGAGAAACATGCTGCAGCTTGTATGCCAGGGCGGGGCCAGACTCCTGTTTTCACTGAGGTCAGGCACGTAGTGCCATGGATTTTGGCACATTAACCTAAATTGGTCAGGGATGCACACGTATTAATGTTGCCTCAGCAGGAATTTTCAAGAGTAATATGTGCGATCAGTGCAAATAGTCTTTGGAACAGATTGCACTTTGAAACACGCTGACGTGTTTATGATGAAAGTGCCAATGAACCGTCTGGGAAGCAAGGTGTTGTGAAATTTTTAAAAAGGCATTCATGGGTAGCTCCAAGTAGCATGACCTAGGAGAAGAAACTGCTTTTCTCTACCAGTAGGATACTGCCCGCTACTATAATCTGGAGTAGTGGCACTCTGCTTATCTCACTGACACCCTGCACACGTTTGAATGGCCATTGGCTAACTTTGTCTTCACCCTTCCCTTCACCGAGTGTGCAACACACGACTCCTGCCTTCGACTTCCTGAGTCCTTAACTCTCCTTCGACCATTATAATGTGCAACCACACACTTGTTCACCTCAAACACACATGTCCTCATGACTCATTTCTGGTAGTGCGCACACAGACAGCAATCCTTTCAAAGAGCACCTGAGTTCTGACCTTGCTTTCGGGCAGTGTTCAATCACATGACATGGCTCTATGAGAGCACCCAACTCCTCACCCAAGCTTTTAAGTAGTATCCATATAGACCGCACTCGTCCCCAACACACCAGAGTCTGCATTTCTTCTTTCTGCCAACTTGAAGGAGACCACACTCCTTTCATGCAGAACCCGAGGTCTAACCTGTCCTGTGAAAGGACTACTGTCTGGATGCACAAACAAAAGACAGGGTGAGGACTGGGATCACACTGCAGAGGATTACTCGTTGGAAGTACACTAGCAGAAAGGTGAGACGAGGACTTGGATCACCCTGGAAGGATTACTCCCTAGATTTACACAAATAGAAAGGTGAGGCGAGGACTCGGATCACCCTGTGAGGATTACTACCTGGATACATACAAAAGCAGAGAGCAAAATGAGGACTCGGATCACCCTGGCAGGATTACTCCCTGGATTTACAATTGCAGAAAGCGAAGGGAGCACTGGGATCACAGCGCAGATTATTGCTTGTTGGATGTACACTAGCAGAAAGGTGAGGGGGGGACTCGGATGATTCTGGGGAGGATTACACCCTGTATTTACACTGGCTGAAAGGCGTGGCGAGGGCTCGAATCACCCTGGGCAGGATTACTCGCTGGCTGTACCCTGGCAGAAAGACGTGGTGAGGACTCAGATCGTCCTAAAGGGGATCACTCACTGGATGTACAGTAGCAGTAAGACGAGGTGATGACTGTAGCAGTAAGAGGAGGGGAAGAGTGCTGGCAAGATTAACAAGCTCCGAGAGGAATGTTGAAGATGCAGGTGCTCTGGGGAAAGCGTCCAGTATGGATGCACACAGTCAGAAATGGAATGTTAGGACTCGCTTGCAACACGTACTGCCATTTATATGATTGAGTAGGGTAGCAAAATTCTACTGTCACTGAAGTCTTGCACTTGCAGGCAATGCAATTGGGGAAAAGGATTCGGAGCACTTGTGCATTGATCCCTCAACAGGAGTTTGCAGTTACACATACCAGCTATTCCCGTATTTCCCTGTAGTTTTGCACTGTGGAAACCCTGTTGTGTGTGGATGTTGGGAAAAGTCTTTCACGGGTACCTCCATAAGCGTTCATGAGTAGAAGAAGCATGCAGCAGTTTAAATGCTGGAGCGGGGCTAAACTCTTTTTCTCACTGATAACAGGCACATAGTGCCTAAATTGGTCAGGGATGCACGTGTTTTAATTTTGCCTCAGCAGGAATTGTCAGAGAGTAATATGTGCGATCAGTACAAGTATTCTTTGAAACAGATTGCACTTTGAGACACGCTGCCGAGTTTATAATGCAAGTGCCTATGAACCGTGTGGGCAGCAAGGTATTGCGAAATGTTTTTCAAAGGCATTCACGGGTAGCTGTAAATAGCATGACCTAAGAGAAGAAACTGCTTTTCTCTGCCAGTAGGATACTGCTGGTTATAAGCTGGAGCAGTGGCGCTGTGCTTATCTCAATGACACCATGCACACGGTTGAATAGCCACAGGCTAACTTTGTCCTCTTCTCTCCCTTCGCCTAGTATGCAACCCAGGACTCCTGTCTTCGACTGCCTGAGTCCTCAACTCTCCTTTCATCTAATGTGTAACCAGAAACGTTTTCACCACGCACCCTTGTCCTCATGACTCATTTCTGCTAGCGTGCACGCAGACAACAATACTTTCACAGTGCACCTGAGTTCTCACCTTGCTTTCGGGCAGTGTTCAATCACACGACAGGCCTCTGTGGGAGCACCCGACTCCTCACTTAAGCTCTCAAGTAGTGCCCATATAGACCGCACACCTCTCCGAACGCACCCGAGTCTGCATTTCTCCTTTCTGCCAGCTTGACGGGGACAACACACCTTCCATACAGAACACGAGGTCTCAATTGTCCTGTGAAAGGAGTGCCGTCTGGATGGATGTACATAGTACAAAGGTGTGGTGAGGACTGGGATCACGCTGCAGAGGCTTACTCGCTGAAAGTACAGTACCAGAAAGGTGAGGTGATGACTCGCATCACCCTGGCAGGATTACTCCCTAGATTTCCACCAGCAGAAAGCTGAGGTGAGGACTCGCATCACCCCGGCATGATTAGTCCCTGGTTTTACAGAAAAAGAAATCTGAGGTAAGGATTCAGATCACCCTGAGAGGAATACTCCCTGGATATACAAAACAGAGAGCGAAGGGAGGACTTGGATCACCCTGGCAGGATAACTCCCTAGATTTACAAAACCAGAAAGTGAAGCGAGGACTCGGATCACCCTGCGGAGGATTATTCCCTGGATTTAAACTAGCAGAAAGGTGAGGACCCGTATCACCCTGGCAGGATTACTCCCTGGATTTACGCTAGCGGAAAGCGTAAGGAGGAATCAGATCACACTGTGACAATTTCTCCCTTGATTTACACTATGAGAAAGGTAAGGTGAGGACTCGGATCACCCTGTGAGGATTACTCCCTGGATATACAAAAGCAGAGATTGAAGTGAGGACTCTTAGGACCCTGGTATGATTACTGCCAGGATTTACAAAAGCAGAAAGCAAAGTTTGCACTTGGATCACCCAGGAGATGAGTACGCCCTGGATTTAGACTAGCAGAAGGTTGAGGACTCGGATCACCCTGGCAGGATTACTCCCTGGATTTACACTCGCACAAAGCGTAGAGAGGACTCAGATCACCCTGGAGAGGATTACTCAGCGCATTTAAACTAGCAGAAAGGTGAGGACTCGCATCACTCTGGCAGGATTACTGCCTGGATTTATGCTAGCAGAAAGGTGAAGTGAGGACTTGGATCACCCTTTAGAGGATTACTCCCTGGATTTATACTAGCAGAAAGGTGATGACGCTGATCCCCCCGGCAGGATGACTCCCCGGATTTACAAAAACAGAAAGGTGAGGTGAGGACTTGGATCACCCTGTGAGGATTACACTCTGGGTATACAAAAGCAGAGAGCAGAGTGAGGGCTCTGATCACCCTGGAAAGATTTCTCTTAAGATTTACAAAAGCAGTAAGCGAAGGAAGGATTCGAACCACCCTGGAGAGGAATATTCCCTGGATTTACAATTGCATAATGCGAAGTGAGGCCTGGCATCACCCTGAAGAGGATTATTCGCTGGCTGTACCCTAGCAGAAAGATGAGGTGAGGACTCGGATGGTCCTAAAGAGAATCACTCACTGGATGTGCATTAGCAGTAAGACGAGGTGACGACTGTAGCAGTAAGGCAAGGAGAAGAGTGCTAGCTGGATTATCACTCTCCGAACGGAATGTTGAAGACGCAGGTGCTTGGGAAAAGGGTCCAGTACGGATGCACACAGTCAGAAATAGGATGTTAGGACTCGCTTGCGAAGCGTCGTACTGCCGAGTATATGCTTGAATAGGGGAACAAAATTCTACTATCACTGGAGTCGTGCACTTGGCGGCAATACAGTTGGAACACCGGGTTCAGAGCACACGTGCATTGATGTTCCCTCAGCATGAGTGTTGAGTTACACGCACGAAAAATTCAAGTATTTTCTGGTAGCGTTTGCCTGGGGAAACCCTGTTCTGTGATGCAAGGTGCCGTGGAAGTTGAGAGCAGTCTTTCCCGGGTACCTCCGTAAGCGTTCTTCAGTAGAAGACACTTTTACCCTCTGAGAATCATGCTGCAGCTTACATGCTGGAGCGGGGCTAAACTCGAGGCCTCACTGACATGGGCACATAGTGCCATGGCTAATGGCACATTAACCTAAATTGGTCGGGGTTGCACATGTATTAATTTTGCCTCAGCAGGAATTGTCAAGAGTAATATGTGCCATCAGCACAAATATTCCTTGGAAGAGATTGCACTTTAAACACGCTGACGTGTTTACACAGAAAGTGCCTATGAACCGTCTGGGCAGCAAGATATTGTGAAACATTTAAAAAGGCATTCATGGGTAGCTCTAATTAGCATGACCTAAGAGAAGAAACTGCTTTTCTCTGCCAGCAGGATACTGGCGGGTATATGCTGGAGTAGTGGCGCTCTGCTTATCTCACTGACACCATGCACACGGTTGAATGGCCATTGGCTAACTTTGTCCTCACCTCTCCCTTCGCCTACTATGCAACACAGGACTCCTGTCTTCAACTTCCTGAGTCCTCCACTCTCCTTCGACCTAATGTGCAAGCAGACGCTTTTTCACCTCGCACCCGTGTCCTCGTGACTCATTTCTGCTAGTGTGTACGCAGACAGCCATCCTTTCACCGAGCACCTGCGTTCTCACTTTGCTTTGGGGCCGTGTTCTGTCACATGCCATGCCTCTGTGAGAAGAACACCGACTCCTCACCTAAGCTTTCAAGTAGTGCACATACAGACCGCACTCCTCTTTAAACACACCCGAGTCTGCATTTCTCCTTTCTGCCACCTTGAAAGAGACAACACTCCTTCCATACAGAACCCGAGGTCTAACCTGTCCTGTGAAAGGAGTGCTGTCTGGCTGCACATAGCACACAGTCGGGTGAGGACTGGGATCCCACAGCAGAGGTTTACTCGCTGAAAGTACACTAGTATTAAGGTTAGGCGAGGACTCGGATCACCTTGGCAGGAGTACTCCCTAGATTTACACTAGCAGCAAGGTGAGGTGAGAACTCTGATCACCCTCGCAGGATTACTCTACAGATTTATAATAGCAGAAAGTTAAGGTGAGGACTCGGACCACCCTGTGAGGATTACTCCCTGGATACACAAAAGCTGACAGGGAAGTGAGGACTCGGATCACCCTGGCAAGATTACTCCCAGGATTTACAAAAGCAGAAAGCAAAGTGAGGACACGGATACCCTGAGAGGATTACTCCCCGGATTTAAAGTAGCAAAAACGTGATGACTCGGATCACCCTGGCAGGATTTAATCCCTGGATGTACACTAGCAGAAAGGTGTGGTGAGGACTCAGATCACACTGTGAGGATTTCTCCGTAGTTTTACACTACGAAAAAGGTGAGGTGAGGACTCGGATCACCCTGTGGGGATTACTCCCTAGATATACAAAAGCACAGAGCGAAATGAGTACTCGGATCACCCTGGCAGGAATACTCCCAGGATTTACAAAACCAGACAGCGAAGTGCCGACTCAGACCACCCTGTGAGGAATACTCCCTGGATATCCAAAAGCAGAGAGCGAAGTGAGGACTCGGATCATTAGTCCCTGGATTCAAACTAGCAGAAAGGTGCGGACTTGGATCACCCAGGCAGGATTTCTCCCTGGATTTACACTAGCAGAAAGTTGAGGTGAGGACTCTGATCACCCTGGCAGGATTGCTCCCTGGATTTACAATTGCAGAAAACGAAGTGAGGACTGGGATCACCCTGCACTGGTTTACTCACTGGATTTAGTATAGGAGAAAAAAGAGGTGAGAACTCGGATCCCTATGGGGGGGTGGGGGGGGATTACTCCCTGTATTTACACTAGCAGAAAGGCGTGGTGAGGGTTCGAATCACCTTTGGCAGGATTACTCGCTGGCTGTACCCTAGGAGAAAGACACGGTGAGGACTCGGAACGTCCTAAAGAGGATCACTCACTGGATGTACAGTAGCAGTAAGACGAGGTGATGGCTGTAGCAGTAAGACGAGGGGAAGAGTGGCGGCTGGATTAACACTCTCCAAAGGGAATGTCGAAGACGCAGGTGCTCTGGGAAAAGAGTCCAGTATGAATGCACACAGTCAGAAATAGACTGTTAGGACTCGCTTGCAAAGCATAGTGCCGGTTATATGCTTGAGTAGGGGAGCAAAATTCTGCTGTCACTGAAGTCGTGTGCTTGGAGGCAATGTAGTTGGGACACCGGCTTCGGAGCACCTGTGCATTGATGTTCCCTCAGCAGGTGTGCTGAGTTACACGTATGAACTAGTCAAGTATTCCCTGGTAGAGTTTGCACTGTGGAAACCCTGTTCTGTGATGCAGGGTGCTGTGGAAGTTGGGAAAAGTCATTCCCGGGTACCTCCGTAAGCGTTCTTAAGTAGAAGAAACTTTTACCCTCCGAGAAACATGCTGCAGCTTGTATGCCAGGGCGGGGCCAGACTCCTGTTTTCACTGAGGTCAGGCACGTAGTGCCATGGATTTTGGCACATTAACCTAAATTGGTCAGGGATGCACACGTATTAATGTTGCCTCAGCAGGAATTTTCAAGAGTAATATGTGCGATCAGTGCAAATAGTCTTTGGAACAGATTGCACTTTGAAACACGCTGACGTGTTTATGATGAAAGTGCCAATGAACCGTCTGGGAAGCAAGGTGTTGTGAAATTTTTAAAAAGGCATTCATGGGTAGCTCCAAGTAGCATGACCTAGGAGAAGAAACTGCTTTTCTCTACCAGTAGGATACTGCCCGCTACTATAATCTGGAGTAGTGGCACTCTGCTTATCTCACTGACACCATGCACACGTTTGAATGGCCATTGGCTAACTTTGTCTTCACCCTTCCCTTCACCGAGTGTGCAACACACGACTCCTGCCTTCGACTTCCTGAGTCCTTAACTCTCCTTCGACCATTATAATGTGCAACCACACACTCGTTCACCTCAAACACACATGTCCTCATGACTCATTTCTGGTAGTGCGCACACAGACAGCAATCCTTTCAAAGAGCACCTGAGTTCTGACCTTGCTTTCGGGCAGTGTTCAATCACATGACATGGCTCTATGAGAGCACCCAACTCCTCACCCAAGCTTTTAAGTAGTATCCATATAGACCGCACTCGTCCCCAACACACCAGAGTCTGCATTTCTTCTTTCTGCCAACTTGAAGGAGACCACACTCCTTTCATGCAGAACCCGAGGTCCAACCTGTCCTGTGAAAGGACTACTGTCTGGATGCACAAACAAAAGACAGGGTGAGGACTGGGATCACACTGCAGAGGATTACTCGTTGGAAGTACACTAGCAGAAAGGTGAGACGAGGACTTGGATCACCCTGGAAGGATTACTCCCTAGATTTACACAAATAGAAAGGTGAGGCGAGGACTCGGATCACCCTGTGAGGATTACTACCTGGATACATACAAAAGCAGAGAGCAAAATGAGGACTCGGATCACCCTGGCAGGATTACTCCCTGGATTTACAATTGCAGAAAGCGAAGGGAGCACTGGGATCACAGCGCAGATTATTGCTTGTTGGATGTACACTAGCAGAAAGGTGAGGGGGGGACTCGGATGATTCTGGGGAGGATTACACCCTGTATTTACACTGGCTGAAAGGCGTGGCGAGGGCTCGAATCACCCTGGGCAGGATTACTCGCTGGCTGTACCCTGGCAGAAAGACGTGGTGAGGACTCAGATCGTCCTAAAGGGGATCACTCACTGGATGTACAGTAGCAGTAAGACGAGGTGATGACTGTAGCAGTAAGAGGAGGGGAAGAGTGCTGGCAAGATTAACAAGCTCCGAGAGGAATGTTGAAGATGCAGGTGCTCTGGGGAAAGCGTCCAGTATGGATGCACACAGTCAGAAATGGAATGTTAGGACTCGCTTGCAACACGTACTGCCATTTATATGATTGAGTAGGGTAGCAAAATTCTACTGTCACTGAAGTCTTGCACTTGCAGGCAATGCAATTGGGGAAAAGGATTCGGAGCACTTGTGCATTGATCCCTCAACAGGAGTTTGCAGTTACACATACCAGCTATTCCCGTATTTCCCTGTAGTTTTGCACTGTGGAAACCCTGTTGTGTGTGGATGTTGGGAAAAGTCTTTCACGGGTACCTCCATAAGCGTTCATGAGTAGAAGAAGCATGCAGCAGTTTAAATGCTGGAGCGGGGCTAAACTCTTTTTCTCACTGATAACAGGCACATAGTGCCTAAATTGGTCAGGGATGCACGTGTTTTAATTTTGCCTCAGCAGGAATTGTCAGAGAGTAATATGTGCGATCAGTACAAGTATTCTTTGAAACAGATTGCACTTTGAGACACGCTGCCGAGTTTATAATGCAAGTGCCTATGAACCGTGTGGGCAGCAAGGTATTGCGAAATGTTTTTCAAAGGCATTCACGGGTAGCTGTAAATAGCATGACCTAAGAGAAGAAACTGCTTTTCTCTGCCAGTAGGATACTGCTGGTTATAAGCTGGAGCAGTGGCGCTGTGCTTATCTCAATGACACCATGCACACGGTTGAATAGCCACAGGCTAACTTTGTCCTCTTCTCTCCCTTCGCCTAGTATGCAACCCAGGACTCCTGTCTTCGACTGCCTGAGTCCTCAACTCTCCTTTCATCTAATGTGTAACCAGAAACGTTTTCACCACGCACCCTTGTCCTCATGACTCATTTCTGCTAGCGTGCACGCAGACAACAATACTTTCACAGTGCACCTGAGTTCTCACCTTGCTTTCGGGCAGTGTTCAATCACACGACAGGCCTCTGTGGGAGCACCCGACTCCTCACCTAAGCTCTCAAGTAGTGCCCATATAGACCGCACACCTCTCCGAACGCACCCGAGTCTGCATTTCTCCTTTCTGCCAGCTTGACGGGGACAACACACCTTCCATACAGAACACGAGGTCTCAATTGTCCTGTGAAAGGAGTGCCGTCTGGATGGATGTACATAGTACAAAGGTGTGGTGAGGACTGGGATCACGCTGCAGAGGCTTACTCGCTGAAAGTACAGTACCAGAAAGGTGAGGTGATGACTCGCATCACCCTGGCAGGATTACTCCCTAGATTTCCACCAGCAGAAAGCTGAGGTGAGGACTCGCATCACCCCGGCATGATTAGTCCCTGGTTTTACAGAAAAAGAAATCTGAGGTAAGGATTCAGATCACCCTGAGAGGAATACTCCCTGGATATACAAAACAGAGAGCGAAGGGAGGACTTGGATCACCCTGGCAGGATAACTCCCTAGATTTACAAAACCAGAAAGTGAAGCGAGGACTCGGATCACCCTGCGGAGGATTATTCCCTGGATTTAAACTAGCAGAAAGGTGAGGACTCGTATCACCCTGGCAGGATTACTCCCTGGATTTACGCTAGCGGAAAGCGTAAGGAGGAATCAGATCACACTGTGACAATTTCTCCCTTGATTTACACTATGAGAAAGGTAAGGTGAGGACTCGGATCACCCTGTGAGGATTACTCCCTGGATATACAAAAGCAGAGATTGAAGTGAGGACTCTTAGGACCCTGGTATGATTACTGCCAGGATTTACAAAAGCAGAAAGCAAAGTTTGCACTTGGATCACCCAGGAGATGAGTACGCCCTGGATTTAGACTAGCAGAAGGTTGAGGACTCGGATCACCCTGGCAGGATTACTCCCTGGATTTACACTCGCACAAAGCGTAGAGAGGACTCAGATCACCCTGGAGAGGATTACTCAGCGCATTTAAACTAGCAGAAAGGTGAGGACTCGCATCACTCTGGCAGGATTACTGCCTGGATTTATGCTAGCAGAAAGGTGAAGTGAGGACTTGGATCACCCTTTAGAGGATTACTCCCTGGATTTATACTAGCAGAAAGGTGATGACGCTGATCCCCCCGGCAGGATGACTCCCCGGATTTACAAAAACAGAAAGGTGAGGTGAGGACTTGGATCACCCTGTGAGGATTACACTCTGGGTATACAAAAGCAGAGAGCAGAGTGAGGGCTCTGATCACCCTGGAAAGATTTCTCTTAAGATTTACAAAAGCAGTAAGCGAAGGAAGGATTCGAACCACCCTGGAGAGGAATATTCCCTGGATTTACAATTGCATAATGCGAAGTGAGGCCTGGCATCACCCTGAAGAGGATTATTCGCTGGCTGTACCCTAGCAGAAAGATGAGGTGAGGACTCGGATGGTCCTAAAGAGAATCACTCACTGGATGTGCATTAGCAGTAAGACGAGGTGACGACTGTAGCAGTAAGGCAAGGAGAAGAGTGCTAGCTGGATTATCACTCTCCGAACGGAATGTTGAAGACGCAGGTGCTTGGGAAAAGGGTCCAGTACGGATGCACACAGTCAGAAATAGGATGTTAGGACTCGCTTGCGAAGCGTCGTACTGCCGAGTATATGCTTGAATAGGGGAACAAAATTCTACTATCACTGGAGTCGTGCACTTGGCGGCAATACAGTTGGAACACCGGGTTCAGAGCACACGTGCATTGATGTTCCCTCAGCATGAGTGTTGAGTTACACGCACGAAAAATTCAAGTATTTTCTGGTAGCGTTTGCCTGGGGAAACCCTGTTCTGTGATGCAAGGTGCCGTGGAAGTTGAGAGCAGTCTTTCCCGGGTACCTCCGTAAGCGTTCTTCAGTAGAAGACACTTTTACCCTCTGAGAATCATGCTGCAGCTTACATGCTGGAGCGGGGCTAAACTCGAGGCCTCACTGACATGGGCACATAGTGCCATGGCTAATGGCACATTAACCTAAATTGGTCGGGGTTGCACATGTATTAATTTTGCCTCAGCAGGAATTGTCAAGAGTAATATGTGCCATCAGCACAAATATTCCTTGGAAGAGATTGCACTTTAAACACGCTGACGTGTTTACACAGAAAGTGCCTATGAACCGTCTGGGCAGCAAGATATTGTGAAACATTTAAAAAGGCATTCATGGGTAGCTCTAATTAGCATGACCTAAGAGAAGAAACTGCTTTTCTCTGCCAGCAGGATACTGGCGGGTATATGCTGGAGTAGTGGCGCTCTGCTTATCTCACTGACACCATGCACACGGTTGAATGGCCATTGGCTAACTTTGTCCTCACCTCTCCCTTCGCCTACTATGCAACACAGGACTCCTGTCTTCAACTTCCTGAGTCCTCCACTCTCCTTCGACCTAATGTGCAAGCAGACGCTTTTTCACCTCGCACCCGTGTCCTCGTGACTCATTTCTGCTAGTGTGTACGCAGACAGCCATCCTTTCACCGAGCACCTGCGTTCTCACTTTGCTTTGGGGCCGTGTTCTGTCACATGCCATGCCTCTGTGAGAAGAACACCGACTCCTCACCTAAGCTTTCAAGTAGTGCACATACAGACCGCACTCCTCTTTAAACACACCCGAGTCTGCATTTCTCCTTTCTGCCACCTTGAAAGAGACAACACTCCTTCCATACAGAACCCGAGGTCTAACCTGTCCTGTGAAAGGAGTGCTGTCTGGCTGCACATAGCACACAGTCGGGTGAGGACTGGGATCCCACAGCAGAGGTTTACTCGCTGAAAGTACACTAGTATTAAGGTTAGGCGAGGACTCGGATCACCTTGGCAGGAGTACTCCCTAGATTTACACTAGCAGCAAGGTGAGGTGAGAACTCTGATCACCCTCGCAGGATTACTCTACAGATTTATAATAGCAGAAAGTTAAGGTGAGGACTCGGACCACCCTGTGAGGATTACTCCCTGGATACACAAAAGCTGACAGGGAAGTGAGGACTCGGATCACCCTGGCAAGATTACTCCCAGGATTTACAAAAGCAGAAAGCAAAGTGAGGACACGGATACCCTGAGAGGATTACTCCCCGGATTTAAAGTAGCAAAAACGTGATGACTCGGATCACCCTGGCAGGATTTAATCCCTGGATGTACACTAGCAGAAAGGTGTGGTGAGGACTCAGATCACACTGTGAGGATTTCTCCGTAGTTTTACACTACGAAAAAGGTGAGGTGAGGACTCGGATCACCCTGTGGGGATTACTCCCTAGATATACAAAAGCACAGAGCGAAATGAGTACTCGGATCACCCTGGCAGGAATACTCCCAGGATTTACAAAACCAGACAGCGAAGTGCCGACTCAGACCACCCTGTGAGGAATACTCCCTGGATATCCAAAAGCAGAGAGCGAAGTGAGGACTCGGATCATTAGTCCCTGGATTCAAACTAGCAGAAAGGTGCGGACTTGGATCACCCAGGCAGGATTTCTCCCTGGATTTACACTAGCAGAAAGTTGAGGTGAGGACTCTGATCACCCTGGCAGGATTGCTCCCTGGATTTACAATTGCAGAAAACGAAGTGAGGACTGGGATCACCCTGCACTGGTTTACTCACTGGATTTAGTATAGGAGAAAAAAGAGGTGAGAACTCGGATCCCTATGGGGGGGTGGGGGGGGGATTACTCCCTGTATTTACACTAGCAGAAAGGCGTGGTGAGGGTTCGAATCACCTTTGGCAGGATTACTCGCTGGCTGTACCCTAGGAGAAAGACACGGTGAGGACTCGGAACGTCCTAAAGAGGATCACTCACTGGATGTACAGTAGCAGTAAGACGAGGTGATGGCTGTAGCAGTAAGACGAGGGGAAGAGTGGCGGCTGGATTAACACTCTCCAAAGGGAATGTCGAAGACGCAGGTGCTCTGGGAAAAGAGTCCAGTATGAATGCACATAGTCAGAAATAGACTGTTAGGACTCGCTTGCAAAGCATAGTGCCGGTTATATGCTTGAGTAGGGGAGCAAAATTCTGCTGTCACTGAAGTCGTGTGCTTGGAGGCAATGTAGTTGGGACACCGGCTTCGGAGCACCTGTGCATTGATGTTCCCTCAGCAGGTGTGCTGAGTTACACGTATGAACTAGTCAAGTATTCCCTGGTAGAGTTTGCACTGTGGAAACCCTGTTCTGTGATGCAGGGTGCTGTGGAAGTTGGGAAAAGTCATTCCCGGGTACCTCCGTAAGCGTTCTTAAGTAGAAGAAACTTTTACCCTCCGAGAAACATGCTGCAGCTTGTATGCCAGGGCGGGGCCAGACTCCTGTTTTCACTGAGGTCAGGCACGTAGTGCCATGGATTTTGGCACATTAACCTAAATTGGTCAGGGATGCACACGTATTAATGTTGCCTCAGCAGGAATTTTCAAGAGTAATATGTGCGATCAGTGCAAATAGTCTTTGGAACAGATTGCACTTTGAAACACGCTGACGTGTTTATGATGAAAGTGCCAATGAACCGTCTGGGAAGCAAGGTGTTGTGAAATTTTTAAAAAGGCATTCATGGGTAGCTCCAAGTAGCATGACCTAGGAGAAGAAACTGCTTTTCTCTACCAGTAGGATACTGCCCGCTACTATAATCTGGAGTAGTGGCACTCTGCTTATCTCACTGACACCCTGCACACGTTTGAATGGCCATTGGCTAACTTTGTCTTCACCCTTCCCTTCACCGAGTGTGCAACACACGACTCCTGCCTTCGACTTCCTGAGTCCTTAACTCTCCTTCGACCATTATAATGTGCAACCACACACTTGTTCACCTCAAACACACATGTCCTCATGACTCATTTCTGGTAGTGCGCACACAGACAGCAATCCTTTCAAAGAGCACCTGAGTTCTGACCTTGCTTTCGGGCAGTGTTCAATCACATGACATGGCTCTATGAGAGCACCCAACTCCTCACCCAAGCTTTTAAGTAGTATCCATATAGACCGCACTCGTCCCCAACACACCAGAGTCTGCATTTCTTCTTTCTGCCAACTTGAAGGAGACCACACTCCTTTCATGCAGAACCCGAGGTCTAACCTGTCCTGTGAAAGGACTACTGTCTGGATGCACAAACAAAAGACAGGGTGAGGACTGGGATCACACTGCAGAGGATTACTCGTTGGAAGTACACTAGCAGAAAGGTGAGACGAGGACTTGGATCACCCTGGAAGGATTACTCCCTAGATTTACACAAATAGAAAGGTGAGGCGAGGACTCGGATCACCCTGTGAGGATTACTACCTGGATACATACAAAAGCAGAGAGCAAAATGAGGACTCGGATCACCCTGGCAGGATTACTCCCTGGATTTACAATTGCAGAAAGCGAAGGGAGCACTGGGATCACAGCGCAGATTATTGCTTGTTGGATGTACACTAGCAGAAAGGTGAGGGGGGGACTCGGATGATTCTGGGGAGGATTACACCCTGTATTTACACTGGCTGAAAGGCGTGGCGAGGGCTCGAATCACCCTGGGCAGGATTACTCGCTGGCTGTACCCTGGCAGAAAGACGTGGTGAGGACTCAGATCGTCCTAAAGGGGATCACTCACTGGATGTACAGTAGCAGTAAGACGAGGTGATGACTGTAGCAGTAAGAGGAGGGGAAGAGTGCTGGCAAGATTAACAAGCTCCGAGAGGAATGTTGAAGATGCAGGTGCTCTGGGGAAAGCGTCCAGTATGGATGCACACAGTCAGAAATGGAATGTTAGGACTCGCTTGCAACACGTACTGCCATTTATATGATTGAGTAGGGTAGCAAAATTCTACTGTCACTGAAGTCTTGCACTTGCAGGCAATGCAATTGGGGAAAAGGATTCGGAGCACTTGTGCATTGATCCCTCAACAGGAGTTTGCAGTTACACATACCAGCTATTCCCGTATTTCCCTGTAGTTTTGCACTGTGGAAACCCTGTTGTGTGTGGATGTTGGGAAAAGTCTTTCACGGGTACCTCCATAAGCGTTCATGAGTAGAAGAAGCATGCAGCAGTTTAAATGCTGGAGCGGGGCTAAACTCTTTTTCTCACTGATAACAGGCACATAGTGCCTAAATTGGTCAGGGATGCACGTGTTTTAATTTTGCCTCAGCAGGAATTGTCAGAGAGTAATATGTGCGATCAGTACAAGTATTCTTTGAAACAGATTGCACTTTGAGACACGCTGCCGAGTTTATAATGCAAGTGCCTATGAACCGTGTGGGCAGCAAGGTATTGCGAAATGTTTTTCAAAGGCATTCACGGGTAGCTGTAAATAGCATGACCTAAGAGAAGAAACTGCTTTTCTCTGCCAGTAGGATACTGCTGGTTATAAGCTGGAGCAGTGGCGCTGTGCTTATCTCAATGACACCATGCACACGGTTGAATAGCCACAGGCTAACTTTGTCCTCTTCTCTCCCTTCGCCTAGTATGCAACCCAGGACTCCTGTCTTCGACTGCCTGAGTCCTCAACTCTCCTTTCATCTAATGTGTAACCAGAAACGTTTTCACCACGCACCCTTGTCCTCATGACTCATTTCTGCTAGCGTGCACGCAGACAACAATACTTTCACAGTGCACCTGAGTTCTCACCTTGCTTTCGGGCAGTGTTCAATCACACGACAGGCCTCTGTGGGAGCACCCGACTCCTCACTTAAGCTCTCAAGTAGTGCCCATATAGACCGCACACCTCTCCGAACGCACCCGAGTCTGCATTTCTCCTTTCTGCCAGCTTGACGGGGACAACACACCTTCCATACAGAACACGAGGTCTCAATTGTCCTGTGAAAGGAGTGCCGTCTGGATGGATGTACATAGTACAAAGGTGTGGTGAGGACTGGGATCACGCTGCAGAGGCTTACTCGCTGAAAGTACAGTACCAGAAAGGTGAGGTGATGACTCGCATCACCCTGGCAGGATTACTCCCTAGATTTCCACCAGCAGAAAGCTGAGGTGAGGACTCGCATCACCCCGGCATGATTAGTCCCTGGTTTTACAGAAAAAGAAATCTGAGGTAAGGATTCAGATCACCCTGAGAGGAATACTCCCTGGATATACAAAACAGAGAGCGAAGGGAGGACTTGGATCACCCTGGCAGGATAACTCCCTAGATTTACAAAACCAGAAAGTGAAGCGAGGACTCGGATCACCCTGCGGAGGATTATTCCCTGGATTTAAACTAGCAGAAAGGTGAGGACCCGTATCACCCTGGCAGGATTACTCCCTGGATTTACGCTAGCGGAAAGCGTAAGGAGGAATCAGATCACACTGTGACAATTTCTCCCTTGATTTACACTATGAGAAAGGTAAGGTGAGGACTCGGATCACCCTGTGAGGATTACTCCCTGGATATACAAAAGCAGAGATTGAAGTGAGGACTCTTAGGACCCTGGTATGATTACTGCCAGGATTTACAAAAGCAGAAAGCAAAGTTTGCACTTGGATCACCCAGGAGATGAGTACGCCCTGGATTTAGACTAGCAGAAGGTTGAGGACTCGGATCACCCTGGCAGGATTACTCCCTGGATTTACACTCGCACAAAGCGTAGAGAGGACTCAGATCACCCTGGAGAGGATTACTCAGCGCATTTAAACTAGCAGAAAGGTGAGGACTCGCATCACTCTGGCAGGATTACTGCCTGGATTTATGCTAGCAGAAAGGTGAAGTGAGGACTTGGATCACCCTTTAGAGGATTACTCCCTGGATTTATACTAGCAGAAAGGTGATGACGCTGATCCCCCCGGCAGGATGACTCCCCGGATTTACAAAAACAGAAAGGTGAGGTGAGGACTTGGATCACCCTGTGAGGATTACACTCTGGGTATACAAAAGCAGAGAGCAGAGTGAGGGCTCTGATCACCCTGGAAAGATTTCTCTTAAGATTTACAAAAGCAGTAAGCGAAGGAAGGATTCGAACCACCCTGGAGAGGAATATTCCCTGGATTTACAATTGCATAATGCGAAGTGAGGCCTGGCATCACCCTGAAGAGGATTATTCGCTGGCTGTACCCTAGCAGAAAGATGAGGTGAGGACTCGGATGGTCCTAAAGAGAATCACTCACTGGATGTGCATTAGCAGTAAGACGAGGTGACGACTGTAGCAGTAAGGCAAGGAGAAGAGTGCTAGCTGGATTATCACTCTCCGAACGGAATGTTGAAGACGCAGGTGCTTGGGAAAAGGGTCCAGTACGGATGCACACAGTCAGAAATAGGATGTTAGGACTCGCTTGCGAAGCGTCGTACTGCCGAGTATATGCTTGAATAGGGGAACAAAATTCTACTATCACTGGAGTCGTGCACTTGGCGGCAATACAGTTGGAACACCGGGTTCAGAGCACACGTGCATTGATGTTCCCTCAGCATGAGTGTTGAGTTACACGCACGAAAAATTCAAGTATTTTCTGGTAGCGTTTGCCTGGGGAAACCCTGTTCTGTGATGCAAGGTGCCGTGGAAGTTGAGAGCAGTCTTTCCCGGGTACCTCCGTAAGCGTTCTTCAGTAGAAGACACTTTTACCCTCTGAGAATCATGCTGCAGCTTACATGCTGGAGCGGGGCTAAACTCGAGGCCTCACTGACATGGGCACATAGTGCCATGGCTAATGGCACATTAACCTAAATTGGTCGGGGTTGCACATGTATTAATTTTGCCTCAGCAGGAATTGTCAAGAGTAATATGTGCCATCAGCACAAATATTCCTTGGAAGAGATTGCACTTTAAACACGCTGACGTGTTTACACAGAAAGTGCCTATGAACCGTCTGGGCAGCAAGATATTGTGAAACATTTAAAAAGGCATTCATGGGTAGCTCTAATTAGCATGACCTAAGAGAAGAAACTGCTTTTCTCTGCCAGCAGGATACTGGCGGGTATATGCTGGAGTAGTGGCGCTCTGCTTATCTCACTGACACCATGCACACGGTTGAATGGCCATTGGCTAACTTTGTCCTCACCTCTCCCTTCGCCTACTATGCAACACAGGACTCCTGTCTTCAACTTCCTGAGTCCTCCACTCTCCTTCGACCTAATGTGCAAGCAGACGCTTTTTCACCTCGCACCCGTGTCCTCGTGACTCATTTCTGCTAGTGTGTACGCAGACAGCCATCCTTTCACCGAGCACCTGCGTTCTCACTTTGCTTTGGGGCCGTGTTCTGTCACATGCCATGCCTCTGTGAGAAGAACACCGACTCCTCACCTAAGCTTTCAAGTAGTGCACATACAGACCGCACTCCTCTTTAAACACACCCGAGTCTGCATTTCTCCTTTCTGCCACCTTGAAAGAGACAACACTCCTTCCATACAGAACCCGAGGTCTAACCTGTCCTGTGAAAGGAGTGCTGTCTGGCTGCACATAGCACACAGTCGGGTGAGGACTGGGATCCCACAGCAGAGGTTTACTCGCTGAAAGTACACTAGTATTAAGGTTAGGCGAGGACTCGGATCACCTTGGCAGGAGTACTCCTAGATTTACACTAGCAGCAAGGTGAGGTGAGAACTCTGATCACCCTCGCAGGATTACTCTACAGATTTATAATAGCAGAAAGTTAAGGTGAGGACTCGGACCACCCTGTGAGGATTACTCCCTGGATACACAAAAGCTGACAGGGAAGTGAGGACTCGGATCACCCTGGCAAGATTACTCCCAGGATTTACAAAAGCAGAAAGCAAAGTGAGGACACGGATACCCTGAGAGGATTACTCCCCGGATTTAAAGTAGCAAAAACGTGATGACTCGGATCACCCTGGCAGGATTTAATCCCTGGATGTACACTAGCAGAAAGGTGTGGTGAGGACTCAGATCACACTGTGAGGATTTCTCCGTAGTTTTACACTACGAAAAAGGTGAGGTGAGGACTCGGATCACCCTGTGGGGATTACTCCCTAGATATACAAAAGCACAGAGCGAAATGAGTACTCGGATCACCCTGGCAGGAATACTCCCAGGATTTACAAAACCAGACAGCGAAGTGCCGACTCAGACCACCCTGTGAGGAATACTCCCTGGATATCCAAAAGCAGAGAGCGAAGTGAGGACTCGGATCATTAGTCCCTGGATTCAAACTAGCAGAAAGGTGCGGACTTGGATCACCCAGGCAGGATTTCTCCCTGGATTTACACTAGCAGAAAGTTGAGGTGAGGACTCTGATCACCCTGGCAGGATTGCTCCCTGGATTTACAATTGCAGAAAACGAAGTGAGGACTGGGATCACCCTGCACTGGTTTACTCACTGGATTTAGTATAGGAGAAAAAAGAGGTGAGAACTCGGATCCCTATGGGGGGGTGGGGGGGGATTACTCCCTGTATTTACACTAGCAGAAAGGCGTGGTGAGGGTTCGAATCACCTTTGGCAGGATTACTCGCTGGCTGTACCCTAGGAGAAAGACACGGTGAGGACTCGGAACGTCCTAAAGAGGATCACTCACTGGATGTACAGTAGCAGTAAGACGAGGTGATGGCTGTAGCAGTAAGACGAGGGGAAGAGTGGCGGCTGGATTAACACTCTCCAAAGGGAATGTCGAAGACGCAGGTGCTCTGGGAAAAGAGTCCAGTATGAATGCACACAGTCAGAAATAGACTGTTAGGACTCGCTTGCAAAGCATAGTGCCGGTTATATGCTTGAGTAGGGGAGCAAAATTCTGCTGTCACTGAAGTCGTGTGCTTGGAGGCAATGTAGTTGGGACACCGGCTTCGGAGCACCTGTGCATTGATGTTCCCTCAGCAGGTGTGCTGAGTTACACGTATGAACTAGTCAAGTATTCCCTGGTAGAGTTTGCACTGTGGAAACCCTGTTCTGTGATGCAGGGTGCTGTGGAAGTTGGGAAAAGTCATTCCCGGGTACCTCCGTAAGCGTTCTTAAGTAGAAGAAACTTTTACCCTCCGAGAAACATGCTGCAGCTTGTATGCCAGGGCGGGGCCAGACTCCTGTTTTCACTGAGGTCAGGCACGTAGTGCCATGGATTTTGGCACATTAACCTAAATTGGTCAGGGATGCACACGTATTAATGTTGCCTCAGCAGGAATTTTCAAGAGTAATATGTGCGATCAGTGCAAATAGTCTTTGGAACAGATTGCACTTTGAAACACGCTGACGTGTTTATGATGAAAGTGCCAATGAACCGTCTGGGAAGCAAGGTGTTGTGAAATTTTTAAAAAGGCATTCATGGGTAGCTCCAAGTAGCATGACCTAGGAGAAGAAACTGCTTTTCTCTACCAGTAGGATACTGCCCGCTACTATAATCTGGAGTAGTGGCACTCTGCTTATCTCACTGACACCATGCACACGTTTGAATGGCCATTGGCTAACTTTGTCTTCACCCTTCCCTTCACCGAGTGTGCAACACACGACTCCTGCCTTCGACTTCCTGAGTCCTTAACTCTCCTTCGACCATTATAATGTGCAACCACACACTCGTTCACCTCAAACACACATGTCCTCATGACTCATTTCTGGTAGTGCGCACACAGACAGCAATCCTTTCAAAGAGCACCTGAGTTCTGACCTTGCTTTCGGGCAGTGTTCAATCACATGACATGGCTCTATGAGAGCACCCAACTCCTCACCCAAGCTTTTAAGTAGTATCCATATAGACCGCACTCGTCCCCAACACACCAGAGTCTGCATTTCTTCTTTCTGCCAACTTGAAGGAGACCACACTCCTTTCATGCAGAACCCGAGGTCCAACCTGTCCTGTGAAAGGACTACTGTCTGGATGCACAAACAAAAGACAGGGTGAGGACTGGGATCACACTGCAGAGGATTACTCGTTGGAAGTACACTAGCAGAAAGGTGAGACGAGGACTTGGATCACCCTGGAAGGATTACTCCCTAGATTTACACAAATAGAAAGGTGAGGCGAGGACTCGGATCACCCTGTGAGGATTACTACCTGGATACATACAAAAGCAGAGAGCAAAATGAGGACTCGGATCACCCTGGCAGGATTACTCCCTGGATTTACAATTGCAGAAAGCGAAGGGAGCACTGGGATCACAGCGCAGATTATTGCTTGTTGGATGTACACTAGCAGAAAGGTGAGGGGGGGACTCGGATGATTCTGGGGAGGATTACACCCTGTATTTACACTGGCTGAAAGGCGTGGCGAGGGCTCGAATCACCCTGGGCAGGATTACTCGCTGGCTGTACCCTGGCAGAAAGACGTGGTGAGGACTCAGATCGTCCTAAAGGGGATCACTCACTGGATGTACAGTAGCAGTAAGACGAGGTGATGACTGTAGCAGTAAGAGGAGGGGAAGAGTGCTGGCAAGATTAACAAGCTCCGAGAGGAATGTTGAAGATGCAGGTGCTCTGGGGAAAGCGTCCAGTATGGATGCACACAGTCAGAAATGGAATGTTAGGACTCGCTTGCAACACGTACTGCCATTTATATGATTGAGTAGGGTAGCAAAATTCTACTGTCACTGAAGTCTTGCACTTGCAGGCAATGCAATTGGGGAAAAGGATTCGGAGCACTTGTGCATTGATCCCTCAACAGGAGTTTGCAGTTACACATACCAGCTATTCCCGTATTTCCCTGTAGTTTTGCACTGTGGAAACCCTGTTGTGTGTGGATGTTGGGAAAAGTCTTTCACGGGTACCTCCATAAGCGTTCATGAGTAGAAGAAGCATGCAGCAGTTTAAATGCTGGAGCGGGGCTAAACTCTTTTTCTCACTGATAACAGGCACATAGTGCCTAAATTGGTCAGGGATGCACGTGTTTTAATTTTGCCTCAGCAGGAATTGTCAGAGAGTAATATGTGCGATCAGTACAAGTATTCTTTGAAACAGATTGCACTTTGAGACACGCTGCCGAGTTTATAATGCAAGTGCCTATGAACCGTGTGGGCAGCAAGGTATTGCGAAATGTTTTTCAAAGGCATTCACGGGTAGCTGTAAATAGCATGACCTAAGAGAAGAAACTGCTTTTCTCTGCCAGTAGGATACTGCTGGTTATAAGCTGGAGCAGTGGCGCTGTGCTTATCTCAATGACACCATGCACACGGTTGAATAGCCACAGGCTAACTTTGTCCTCTTCTCTCCCTTCGCCTAGTATGCAACCCAGGACTCCTGTCTTCGACTGCCTGAGTCCTCAACTCTCCTTTCATCTAATGTGTAACCAGAAACGTTTTCACCACGCACCCTTGTCCTCATGACTCATTTCTGCTAGCGTGCACGCAGACAACAATACTTTCACAGTGCACCTGAGTTCTCACCTTGCTTTCGGGCAGTGTTCAATCACACGACAGGCCTCTGTGGGAGCACCCGACTCCTCACCTAAGCTCTCAAGTAGTGCCCATATAGACCGCACACCTCTCCGAACGCACCCGAGTCTGCATTTCTCCTTTCTGCCAGCTTGACGGGGACAACACACCTTCCATACAGAACACGAGGTCTCAATTGTCCTGTGAAAGGAGTGCCGTCTGGATGGATGTACATAGTACAAAGGTGTGGTGAGGACTGGGATCACGCTGCAGAGGCTTACTCGCTGAAAGTACAGTACCAGAAAGGTGAGGTGATGACTCGCATCACCCTGGCAGGATTACTCCCTAGATTTCCACCAGCAGAAAGCTGAGGTGAGGACTCGCATCACCCCGGCATGATTAGTCCCTGGTTTTACAGAAAAAGAAATCTGAGGTAAGGATTCAGATCACCCTGAGAGGAATACTCCCTGGATATACAAAACAGAGAGCGAAGGGAGGACTTGGATCACCCTGGCAGGATAACTCCCTAGATTTACAAAACCAGAAAGTGAAGCGAGGACTCGGATCACCCTGCGGAGGATTATTCCCTGGATTTAAACTAGCAGAAAGGTGAGGACTCGTATCACCCTGGCAGGATTACTCCCTGGATTTACGCTAGCGGAAAGCGTAAGGAGGAATCAGATCACACTGTGACAATTTCTCCCTTGATTTACACTATGAGAAAGGTAAGGTGAGGACTCGGATCACCCTGTGAGGATTACTCCCTGGATATACAAAAGCAGAGATTGAAGTGAGGACTCTTAGGACCCTGGTATGATTACTGCCAGGATTTACAAAAGCAGAAAGCAAAGTTTGCACTTGGATCACCCAGGAGATGAGTACGCCCTGGATTTAGACTAGCAGAAGGTTGAGGACTCGGATCACCCTGGCAGGATTACTCCCTGGATTTACACTCGCACAAAGCGTAGAGAGGACTCAGATCACCCTGGAGAGGATTACTCAGCGCATTTAAACTAGCAGAAAGGTGAGGACTCGCATCACTCTGGCAGGATTACTGCCTGGATTTATGCTAGCAGAAAGGTGAAGTGAGGACTTGGATCACCCTTTAGAGGATTACTCCCTGGATTTATACTAGCAGAAAGGTGATGACGCTGATCCCCCCGGCAGGATGACTCCCCGGATTTACAAAAACAGAAAGGTGAGGTGAGGACTTGGATCACCCTGTGAGGATTACACTCTGGGTATACAAAAGCAGAGAGCAGAGTGAGGGCTCTGATCACCCTGGAAAGATTTCTCTTAAGATTTACAAAAGCAGTAAGCGAAGGAAGGATTCGAACCACCCTGGAGAGGAATATTCCCTGGATTTACAATTGCATAATGCGAAGTGAGGCCTGGCATCACCCTGAAGAGGATTATTCGCTGGCTGTACCCTAGCAGAAAGATGAGGTGAGGACTCGGATGGTCCTAAAGAGAATCACTCACTGGATGTGCATTAGCAGTAAGACGAGGTGACGACTGTAGCAGTAAGGCAAGGAGAAGAGTGCTAGCTGGATTATCACTCTCCGAACGGAATGTTGAAGACGCAGGTGCTTGGGAAAAGGGTCCAGTACGGATGCACACAGTCAGAAATAGGATGTTAGGACTCGCTTGCGAAGCGTCGTACTGCCGAGTATATGCTTGAATAGGGGAACAAAATTCTACTATCACTGGAGTCGTGCACTTGGCGGCAATACAGTTGGAACACCGGGTTCAGAGCACACGTGCATTGATGTTCCCTCAGCATGAGTGTTGAGTTACACGCACGAAAAATTCAAGTATTTTCTGGTAGCGTTTGCCTGGGGAAACCCTGTTCTGTGATGCAAGGTGCCGTGGAAGTTGAGAGCAGTCTTTCCCGGGTACCTCCGTAAGCGTTCTTCAGTAGAAGACACTTTTACCCTCTGAGAATCATGCTGCAGCTTACATGCTGGAGCGGGGCTAAACTCGAGGCCTCACTGACATTGGCACATAGTGCCATGGCTAATGGCACATTAACCTAAATTGGTCGGGGTTGCACATGTATTAATTTTGCCTCAGCAGGAATTGTCAAGAGTAATATGTGCCATCAGCACAAATATTCCTTGGAAGAGATTGCACTTTAAACACGCTGACGTGTTTACACAGAAAGTGCCTATGAACCGTCTGGGCAGCAAGATATTGTGAAACATTTAAAAAGGCATTCATGGGTAGCTCTAATTAGCATGACCTAAGAGAAGAAACTGCTTTTCTCTGCCAGCAGGATACTGGCGGGTATATGCTGGAGTAGTGGCGCTCTGCTTATCTCACTGACGCCATGCACACCGTTGAATGGCCATTGGCTAACTTTGTCCTCACCTCTCCCTTCGCCTACTATGCAACACAGGACTCCTGTCTTCAACTTCCTGAGTCCTCCACTCTCCTTCGACCTAATGTGCAAGCAGACGCTTTTTCACCTCGCACCCGTGTCCTCGTGACTCATTTCTGCTAGTGTGTACGCAGACAGCCATCCTTTCACCGAGCACCTGCGTTCTCACTTTGCTTTGGGGCCGTGTTCTGTCACATGCCATGCCTCTGTGAGAAGAACACCGACTCCTCACCTAAGCTTTCAAGTAGTGCACATACAGACCGCACTCCTCTTTAAACACACCCGAGTCTGCATTTCTCCTTTCTGCCACCTTGAAAGAGACAACACTCCTTCCATACAGAACCCGAGGTCTAACCTGTCCTGTGAAAGGAGTGCTGTCTGGCTGCACATAGCACACAGTCGGGTGAGGACTGGGATCCCACAGCAGAGGTTTACTCGCTGAAAGTACACTAGTATTAAGGTTAGGCGAGGACTCGGATCACCTTGGCAGGAGTACTCCCTAGATTTACACTAGCAGCAAGGTGAGGTGAGAACTCTGATCACCCTCGCAGGATTACTCTACAGATTTATAATAGCAGAAAGTTAAGGTGAGGACTCGGACCACCCTGTGAGGATTACTCCCTGGATACACAAAAGCTGACAGGGAAGTGAGGACTCGGATCACCCTGGCAAGATTACTCCCAGGATTTACAAAAGCAGAAAGCAAAGTGAGGACACGGATACCCTGAGAGGATTACTCCCCGGATTTAAAGTAGCAAAAACGTGATGACTCGGATCACCCTGGCAGGATTTAATCCCTGGATGTACACTAGCAGAAAGGTGTGGTGAGGACTCAGATCACACTGTGAGGATTTCTCCGTAGTTTTACACTACGAAAAAGGTGAGGTGAGGACTCGGATCACCCTGTGGGGATTACTCCCTAGATATACAAAAGCACAGAGCGAAATGAGTACTCGGATCACCCTGGCAGGAATACTCCCAGGATTTACAAAACCAGACAGCGAAGTGCCGACTCAGACCACCCTGTGAGGAATACTCCCTGGATATCCAAAAGCAGAGAGCGAAGTGAGGACTCGGATCATTAGTCCCTGGATTCAAACTAGCAGAAAGGTGCGGACTTGGATCACCCAGGCAGGATTTCTCCCTGGATTTACACTAGCAGAAAGTTGAGGTGAGGACTCTGATCACCCTGGCAGGATTGCTCCCTGGATTTACAATTGCAGAAAACGAAGTGAGGACTGGGATCACCCTGCACTGGTTTACTCACTGGATTTAGTATAGGAGAAAAAAGAGGTGAGAACTCGGATCCCTATGGGGGGGTGGGGGGGGATTACTCCCTGTATTTACACTAGCAGAAAGGCGTGGTGAGGGTTCGAATCACCTTTGGCAGGATTACTCGCTGGCTGTACCCTAGGAGAAAGACACGGTGAGGACTCGGAACGTCCTAAAGAGGATCACTCACTGGATGTACAGTAGCAGTAAGACGAGGTGATGGCTGTAGCAGTAAGACGAGGGGAAGAGTGGCGGCTGGATTAACACTCTCCAAAGGGAATGTCGAAGACGCAGGTGCTCTGGGAAAAGAGTCCAGTATGAATGCACATAGTCAGAAATAGACTGTTAGGACTCGCTTGCAAAGCATAGTGCCGGTTATATGCTTGAGTAGGGGAGCAAAATTCTGCTGTCACTGAAGTCGTGTGCTTGGAGGCAATGTAGTTGGGACACCGGCTTCGGAGCACCTGTGCATTGATGTTCCCTCAGCAGGTGTGCTGAGTTACACGTATGAACTAGTCAAGTATTCCCTGGTAGAGTTTGCACTGTGGAAACCCTGTTCTGTGATGCAGGGTGCTGTGGAAGTTGGGAAAAGTCATTCCCGGGTACCTCCGTAAGCGTTCTTAAGTAGAAGAAACTTTTACCCTCCGAGAAACATGCTGCAGCTTGTATGCCAGGGCGGGGCCAGACTCCTGTTTTCACTGAGGTCAGGCACGTAGTGCCATGGATTTTGGCACATTAACCTAAATTGGTCAGGGATGCACACGTATTAATGTTGCCTCAGCAGGAATTTTCAAGAGTAATATGTGCGATCAGTGCAAATAGTCTTTGGAACAGATTGCACTTTGAAACACGCTGACGTGTTTATGATGAAAGTGCCAATGAACCGTCTGGGAAGCAAGGTGTTGTGAAATTTTTAAAAAGGCATTCATGGGTAGCTCCAAGTAGCATGACCTAGGAGAAGAAACTGCTTTTCTCTACCAGTAGGATACTGCCCGCTACTATAATCTGGAGTAGTGGCACTCTGCTTATCTCACTGACACCCTGCACACGTTTGAATGGCCATTGGCTAACTTTGTCTTCACCCTTCCCTTCACCGAGTGTGCAACACACGACTCCTGCCTTCGACTTCCTGAGTCCTTAACTCTCCTTCGACCATTATAATGTGCAACCACACACTTGTTCACCTCAAACACACATGTCCTCATGACTCATTTCTGGTAGTGCGCACACAGACAGCAATCCTTTCAAAGAGCACCTGAGTTCTGACCTTGCTTTCGGGCAGTGTTCAATCACATGACATGGCTCTATGAGAGCACCCAACTCCTCACCCAAGCTTTTAAGTAGTATCCATATAGACCGCACTCGTCCCCAACACACCAGAGTCTGCATTTCTTCTTTCTGCCAACTTGAAGGAGACCACACTCCTTTCATGCAGAACCCGAGGTCTAACCTGTCCTGTGAAAGGACTACTGTCTGGATGCACAAACAAAAGACAGGGTGAGGACTGGGATCACACTGCAGAGGATTACTCGTTGGAAGTACACTAGCAGAAAGGTGAGACGAGGACTTGGATCACCCTGGAAGGATTACTCCCTAGATTTACACAAATAGAAAGGTGAGGCGAGGACTCGGATCACCCTGTGAGGATTACTACCTGGATACATACAAAAGCAGAGAGCAAAATGAGGACTCGGATCACCCTGGCAGGATTACTCCCTGGATTTACAATTGCAGAAAGCGAAGGGAGCACTGGGATCACAGCGCAGATTATTGCTTGTTGGATGTACACTAGCAGAAAGGTGAGGGGGGGACTCGGATGATTCTGGGGAGGATTACACCCTGTATTTACACTGGCTGAAAGGCGTGGCGAGGGCTCGAATCACCCTGGGCAGGATTACTCGCTGGCTGTACCCTGGCAGAAAGACGTGGTGAGGACTCAGATCGTCCTAAAGGGGATCACTCACTGGATGTACAGTAGCAGTAAGACGAGGTGATGACTGTAGCAGTAAGAGGAGGGGAAGAGTGCTGGCAAGATTAACAAGCTCCGAGAGGAATGTTGAAGATGCAGGTGCTCTGGGGAAAGCGTCCAGTATGGATGCACACAGTCAGAAATGGAATGTTAGGACTCGCTTGCAACACGTACTGCCATTTATATGATTGAGTAGGGTAGCAAAATTCTACTGTCACTGAAGTCTTGCACTTGCAGGCAATGCAATTGGGGAAAAGGATTCGGAGCACTTGTGCATTGATCCCTCAACAGGAGTTTGCAGTTACACATACCAGCTATTCCCGTATTTCCCTGTAGTTTTGCACTGTGGAAACCCTGTTGTGTGTGGATGTTGGGAAAAGTCTTTCACGGGTACCTCCATAAGCGTTCATGAGTAGAAGAAGCATGCAGCAGTTTAAATGCTGGAGCGGGGCTAAACTCTTTTTCTCACTGATAACAGGCACATAGTGCCTAAATTGGTCAGGGATGCACGTGTTTTAATTTTGCCTCAGCAGGAATTGTCAGAGAGTAATATGTGCGATCAGTACAAGTATTCTTTGAAACAGATTGCACTTTGAGACACGCTGCCGAGTTTATAATGCAAGTGCCTATGAACCGTGTGGGCAGCAAGGTATTGCGAAATGTTTTTCAAAGGCATTCACGGGTAGCTGTAAATAGCATGACCTAAGAGAAGAAACTGCTTTTCTCTGCCAGTAGGATACTGCTGGTTATAAGCTGGAGCAGTGGCGCTGTGCTTATCTCAATGACACCATGCACACGGTTGAATAGCCACAGGCTAACTTTGTCCTCTTCTCTCCCTTCGCCTAGTATGCAACCCAGGACTCCTGTCTTCGACTGCCTGAGTCCTCAACTCTCCTTTCATCTAATGTGTAACCAGAAACGTTTTCACCACGCACCCTTGTCCTCATGACTCATTTCTGCTAGCGTGCACGCAGACAACAATACTTTCACAGTGCACCTGAGTTCTCACCTTGCTTTCGGGCAGTGTTCAATCACATGACAGGCCTCTGTGGGAGCACCCGACTCCTCACCTAAGCTCTCAAGTAGTGCCCATATAGACCGCACACCTCTCCGAACGCACCCGAGTCTGCATTTCTCCTTTCTGCCAGCTTGACGGGGACAACACACCTTCCATACAGAACACGAGGTCTCAATTGTCCTGTGAAAGGAGTGCCGTCTGGATGGATGTACATAGTACAAAGGTGTGGTGAGGACTGGGATCACGCTGCAGAGGCTTACTCGCTGAAAGTACAGTACCAGAAAGGTGAGGTGATGACTCGCATCACCCTGGCAGGATTACTCCCTAGATTTCCACCAGCAGAAAGCTGAGGTGAGGACTCGCATCACCCCGGCATGATTAGTCCCTGGTTTTACAGAAAAAGAAATCTGAGGTAAGGATTCAGATCACCCTGAGAGGAATACTCCCTGGATATACAAAACAGAGAGCGAAGGGAGGACTTGGATCACCCTGGCAGGATAACTCCCTAGATTTACAAAACCAGAAAGTGAAGCGAGGACTCGGATCACCCTGCGGAGGATTATTCCCTGGATTTAAACTAGCAGAAAGGTGAGGACTCGTATCACCCTGGCAGGATTACTCCCTGGATTTACGCTAGCGGAAAGCGTAAGGAGGAATCAGATCACACTGTGACAATTTCTCCCTTGATTTACACTATGAGAAAGGTAAGGTGAGGACTCGGATCACCCTGTGAGGATTACTCCCTGGATATACAAAAGCAGAGATTGAAGTGAGGACTCTTAGGACCCTGGTATGATTACTGCCAGGATTTACAAAAGCAGAAAGCAAAGTTTGCACTTGGATCACCCAGGAGATGAGTACGCCCTGGATTTAGACTAGCAGAAGGTTGAGGACTCGGATCACCCTGGCAGGATTACTCCCTGGATTTACACTCGCACAAAGCGTAGAGAGGACTCAGATCACCCTGGAGAGGATTACTCAGAGCATTTAAACTAGCAGAAAGGTGAGGACTCGCATCACTCTGGCAGGATTACTGCCTGGATTTATGCTAGCAGAAAGGTGAAGTGAGGACTTGGATCACCCTTTAGAGGATTACTCCCTGGATTTATACTAGCAGAAAGGTGATGACGCTGATCCCCCCGGCAGGATGACTCCCCGGATTTACAAAAACAGAAAGGTGAGGTGAGGACTTGGATCACCCTGTGAGGATTACACTCTGGGTATACAAAAGCAGAGAGCAGAGTGAGGGCTCTGATCACCCTGGAAAGATTTCTCTTAAGATTTACAAAAGCAGTAAGCGAAGGAAGGATTCGAACCACCCTGGAGAGGAATATTCCCTGGATTTACAATTGCATAATGCGAAGTGAGGCCTGGCATCACCCTGAAGAGGATTATTCGCTGGCTGTACCCTAGCAGAAAGATGAGGTGAGGACTCGGATGGTCCTAAAGAGAATCACTCACTGGATGTGCATTAGCAGTAAGACGAGGTGACGACTGTAGCAGTAAGGCAAGGAGAAGAGTGCTAGCTGGATTATCACTCTCCGAACGGAATGTTGAAGACGCAGGTGCTTGGGAAAAGGGTCCAGTACGGATGCACACAGTCAGAAATAGGATGTTAGGACTCGCTTGCGAAGCGTCGTACTGCCGAGTATATGCTTGAATAGGGGAACAAAATTCTACTATCACTGGAGTCGTGCACTTGGCGGCAATACAGTTGGAACACCGGGTTCAGAGCACACGTGCATTGATGTTCCCTCAGCATGAGTGTTGAGTTACACGCACGAAAAATTCAAGTATTTTCTGGTAGCGTTTGCCTGGGGAAACCCTGTTCTGTGATGCAAGGTGCCGTGGAAGTTGAGAGCAGTCTTTCCCGGGTACCTCCGTAAGCGTTCTTCAGTAGAAGACACTTTTACCCTCTGAGAATCATGCTGCAGCTTACATGCTGGAGCGGGGCTAAACTCGAGGCCTCACTGACATGGGCACATAGTGCCATGGCTAATGGCACATTAACCTAAATTGGTCGGGGTTGCACATGTATTAATTTTGCCTCAGCAGGAATTGTCAAGAGTAATATGTGCCATCAGCACAAATATTCCTTGGAAGAGATTGCACTTTAAACACGCTGACGTGTTTACACAGAAAGTGCCTATGAACCGTCTGGGCAGCAAGATATTGTGAAACATTTAAAAAGGCATTCATGGGTAGCTCTAATTAGCATGACCTAAGAGAAGAAACTGCTTTTCTCTGCCAGCAGGATACTGGCGGGTATATGCTGGAGTAGTGGCGCTCTGCTTATCTCACTGACACCATGCACACGGTTGAATGGCCATTGGCTAACTTTGTCCTCACCTCTCCCTTCGCCTACTATGCAACACAGGACTCCTGTCTTCAACTTCCTGAGTCCTCCACTCTCCTTCGACCTAATGTGCAAGCAGACGCTTTTTCACCTCGCACCCGTGTCCTCGTGACTCATTTCTGCTAGTGTGTACGCAGACAGCCATCCTTTCACCGAGCACCTGCGTTCTCACTTTGCTTTGGGGCCGTGTTCTGTCACATGCCATGCCTCTGTGAGAAGAACACCGACTCCTCACCTAAGCTTTCAAGTAGTGCACATACAGACCGCACTCCTCTTTAAACACACCCGAGTCTGCATTTCTCCTTTCTGCCACCTTGAAAGAGACAACACTCCTTCCATACAGAACCCGAGGTCTAACCTGTCCTGTGAAAGGAGTGCTGTCTGGCTGCACATAGCACACAGTCGGGTGAGGACTGGGATCCCACAGCAGAGGTTTACTCGCTGAAAGTACACTAGTATTAAGGTTAGGCGAGGACTCGGATCACCTTGGCAGGAGTACTCCCTAGATTTACACTAGCAGCAAGGTGAGGTGAGAACTCTGATCACCCTCGCAGGATTACTCTACAGATTTATAATAGCAGAAAGTTAAGGTGAGGACTCGGACCACCCTGTGAGGATTACTCCCTGGATACACAAAAGCTGACAGGGAAGTGAGGACTCGGATCACCCTGGCAAGATTACTCCCAGGATTTACAAAAGCAGAAAGCAAAGTGAGGACACGGATACCCTGAGAGGATTACTCCCCGGATTTAAAGTAGCAAAAACGTGATGACTCGGATCACCCTGGCAGGATTTAATCCCTGGATGTACACTAGCAGAAAGGTGTGGTGAGGACTCAGATCACACTGTGAGGATTTCTCCGTAGTTTTACACTACGAAAAAGGTGAGGTGAGGACTCGGATCACCCTGTGGGGATTACTCCCTAGATATACAAAAGCACAGAGCGAAATGAGTACTCGGATCACCCTGGCAGGAATACTCCCAGGATTTACAAAACCAGACAGCGAAGTGCCGACTCAGACCACCCTGTGAGGAATACTCCCTGGATATCCAAAAGCAGAGAGCGAAGTGAGGACTCGGATCATTAGTCCCTGGATTCAAACTAGCAGAAAGGTGCGGACTTGGATCACCCAGGCAGGATTTCTCCCTGGATTTACACTAGCAGAAAGTTGAGGTGAGGACTCTGATCACCCTGGCAGGATTGCTCCCTGGATTTACAATTGCAGAAAACGAAGTGAGGACTGGGATCACCCTGCACTGGTTTACTCACTGGATTTAGTATAGGAGAAAAAAGAGGTGAGAACTCGGATCCCTATGGGGGGGTGGGGTGGGGATTACTCCCTGTATTAACACTAGCAGAAAGGCGTGGTGAGGGTTCGAATCACCTTTGGCAGGATTACTCGCTGGCTGTACCCTAGGAGAAAGACACGGTGAGGACTCGGAACGTCCTAAAGAGGATCACTCACTGGATGTACAGTAGCAGTAAGACGAGGTGATGGCTGTAGCAGTAAGACGAGGGGAAGAGTGGCGGCTGGATTAACACTCTCCAAAGGGAATGTCGAAGACGCAGGTGCTCTGGGAAAAGAGTCCAGTATGAATGCACATAGTCAGAAATAGACTGTTAGGACTCGCTTGCAAAGCATAGCGCCGGTTATATGCTTGAGTAGGGGAGCAAAATTCTGCTGTCACTGAAGTCGTGTGCTTGGAGGCAATGTAGTTGGGACACCGGCTTCGGAGCACCTGTGCATTGATGTTCCCTCAGCAGGTGTGCTGAGTTACACGTATGAACTAGTCAAGTATTCCCTGGTAGAGTTTGCACTGTGGAAACCCTGTTCTGTGATGCAGGGTGCTGTGGAAGTTGGGAAAAGTCATTCCCGGGTACCTCCGTAAGCGTTCTTAAGTAGAAGAAACTTTTACCCTCCGAGAAACATGCTGCAGCTTGTATGCCAGGGCGGGGCCAGACTCCTGTTTTCACTGAGGTCAGGCACGTAGTGCCATGGATTTTGGCACATTAACCTAAATTGGTCAGGGATGCACACGTATTAATGTTGCCTCAGCAGGAATTTTCAAGAGTAATATGTGCGATCAGTGCAAATAGTCTTTGGAACAGATTGCACTTTGAAACACGCTGACGTGTTTATGATGAAAGTGCCAATGAACCGTCTGGGAAGCAAGGTGTTGTGAAATTTTTAAAAAGGCATTCATGGGTAGCTCCAAGTAGCATGACCTAGGAGAAGAAACTGCTTTTCTCTACCAGTAGGATACTGCCCGCTACTATAATCTGGAGTAGTGGCACTCTGCTTATCTCACTGACACCCTGCACACGTTTGAATGGCCATTGGCTAACTTTGTCTTCACCCTTCCCTTCACCGAGTGTGCAACACACGACTCCTGCCTTCGACTTCCTGAGTCCTTAACTCTCCTTCGACCATTATAATGTGCAACCACACACTTGTTCACCTCAAACACACATGTCCTCATGACTCATTTCTGGTAGTGCGCACACAGACAGCAATCCTTTCAAAGAGCACCTGAGTTCTGACCTTGCTTTCGGGCAGTGTTCAATCACATGACATGGCTCTATGAGAGCACCCAACTCCTCACCCAAGCTTTTAAGTAGTATCCATATAGACCGCACTCGTCCCCAACACACCAGAGTCTGCATTTCTTCTTTCTGCCAACTTGAAGGAGACCACACTCCTTTCATGCAGAACCCGAGGTCTAACCTGTCCTGTGAAAGGACTACTGTCTGGATGCACAAACAAAAGACAGGGTGAGGACTGGGATCACACTGCAGAGGATTACTCGTTGGAAGTACACTAGCAGAAAGGTGAGACGAGGACTTGGATCACCCTGGAAGGATTACTCCCTAGATTTACACAAATAGAAAGGTGAGGCGAGGACTCGGATCACCCTGTGAGGATTACTACCTGGATACATACAAAAGCAGAGAGCAAAATGAGGACTCGGATCACCCTGGCAGGATTACTCCCTGGATTTACAATTGCAGAAAGCGAAGGGAGCACTGGGATCACAGCGCAGATTATTGCTTGTTGGATGTACACTAGCAGAAAGGTGAGGGGGGGACTCGGATGATTCTGGGGAGGATTACACCCTGTATTTACACTGGCTGAAAGGCGTGGCGAGGGCTCGAATCACCCTGGGCAGGATTACTCGCTGGCTGTACCCTGGCAGAAAGACGTGGTGAGGACTCAGATCGTCCTAAAGGGGATCACTCACTGGATGTACAGTAGCAGTAAGACGAGGTGATGACTGTAGCAGTAAGAGGAGGGGAAGAGTGCTGGCAAGATTAACAAGCTCCGAGAGGAATGTTGAAGATGCAGGTGCTCTGGGGAAAGCGTCCAGTATGGATGCACACAGTCAGAAATGGAATGTTAGGACTCGCTTGCAACACGTACTGCCATTTATATGATTGAGTAGGGTAGCAAAATTCTACTGTCACTGAAGTCTTGCACTTGCAGGCAATGCAATTGGGGAAAAGGATTCGGAGCACTTGTGCATTGATCCCTCAACAGGAGTTTGCAGTTACACATACCAGCTATTCCCGTATTTCCCTGTAGTTTTGCACTGTGGAAACCCTGTTGTGTGTGGATGTTGGGAAAAGTCTTTCACGGGTACCTCCATAAGCGTTCATGAGTAGAAGAAGCATGCAGCAGTTTAAATGCTGGAGCGGGGCTAAACTCTTTTTCTCACTGATAACAGGCACATAGTGCCTAAATTGGTCAGGGATGCACGTGTTTTAATTTTGCCTCAGCAGGAATTGTCAGAGAGTAATATGTGCGATCAGTACAAGTATTCTTTGAAACAGATTGCACTTTGAGACACGCTGCCGAGTTTATAATGCAAGTGCCTATGAACCGTGTGGGCAGCAAGGTATTGCGAAATGTTTTTCAAAGGCATTCACGGGTAGCTGTAAATAGCATGACCTAAGAGAAGAAACTGCTTTTCTCTGCCAGTAGGATACTGCTGGTTATAAGCTGGAGCAGTGGCGCTGTGCTTATCTCAATGACACCATGCACACGGTTGAATAGCCACAGGCTAACTTTGTCCTCTTCTCTCCCTTCGCCTAGTATGCAACCCAGGACTCCTGTCTTCGACTGCCTGAGTCCTCAACTCTCCTTTCATCTAATGTGTAACCAGAAACGTTTTCACCACGCACCCTTGTCCTCATGACTCATTTCTGCTAGCGTGCACGCAGACAACAATACTTTCACAGTGCACCTGAGTTCTCACCTTGCTTTCGGGCAGTGTTCAATCACATGACAGGCCTCTGTGGGAGCACCCGACTCCTCACCTAAGCTCTCAAGTAGTGCCCATATAGACCGCACACCTCTCCGAACGCACCCGAGTCTGCATTTCTCCTTTCTGCCAGCTTGACGGGGACAACACACCTTCCATACAGAACACGAGGTCTCAATTGTCCTGTGAAAGGAGTGCCGTCTGGATGGATGTACATAGTACAAAGGTGTGGTGAGGACTGGGATCACGCTGCAGAGGCTTACTCGCTGAAAGTACAGTACCAGAAAGGTGAGGTGATGACTCGCATCACCCTGGCAGGATTACTCCCTAGATTTCCACCAGCAGAAAGCTGAGGTGAGGACTCGCATCACCCCGGCATGATTAGTCCCTGGTTTTACAGAAAAAGAAATCTGAGGTAAGGATTCAGATCACCCTGAGAGGAATACTCCCTGGATATACAAAACAGAGAGCGAAGGGAGGACTTGGATCACCCTGGCAGGATAACTCCCTAGATTTACAAAACCAGAAAGTGAAGCGAGGACTCGGATCACCCTGCGGAGGATTATTCCCTGGATTTAAACTAGCAGAAAGGTGAGGACTCGTATCACCCTGGCAGGATTACTCCCTGGATTTACGCTAGCGGAAAGCGTAAGGAGGAATCAGATCACACTGTGACAATTTCTCCCTTGATTTACAGTATGAGAAAGGTAAGGTGAGGACTCGGATCACCCTGTGAGGATTACTCCCTGGATATACAAAAGCAGAGATTGAAGTGAGGACTCTTAGGACCCTGGTATGATTACTGCCAGGATTTACAAAAGCAGAAAGCAAAGTTTGCACTTGGATCACCCAGGAGATGAGTACGCCCTGGATTTAGACTAGCAGAAGGTTGAGGACTCGGATCACCCTGGCAGGATTACTCCCTGGATTTACACTCGCACAAAGCGTAGAGAGGACTCAGATCACCCTGGAGAGGATTACTCAGCGCATTTAAACTAGCAGAAAGGTGAGGACTCGCATCACTCTGGCAGGATTACTGCCTGGATTTATGCTAGCAGAAAGGTGAAGTGAGGACTTGGATCACCCTTTAGAGGATTACTCCCTGGATTTATACTAGCAGAAAGGTGATGACGCTGATCCCCCCGGCAGGATGACTCCCCGGATTTACAAAAACAGAAAGGTGAGGCGAGGACTTGGATCACCCTGTGAGGATTACACTCTGGGTATACAAAAGCAGAGAGCAGAGTGAGGGCTCTGATCACCCTGGAAAGATTTCTCTTAAGATTTACAAAAGCAGTAAGCGAAGGAAGGATTCGAACCACCCTGGAGAGGAATATTCCCTGGATTTACAATTGCATAATGCGAAGTGAGGCCTGGCATCACCCTGAAGAGGATTATTCGCTGGCTGTACCCTAGCAGAAAGATGAGGTGAGGACTCGGATGGTCCTAAAGAGAATCACTCACTGGATGTGCATTAGCAGTAAGACGAGGTGACGACTGTAGCAGTAAGGCAAGGAGAAGAGTGCTAGCTGGATTATCACTCTCCGAACGGAATGTTGAAGACGCAGGTGCTTGGGAAAAGGGTCCAGTACGGATGCACACAGTCAGAAATAGGATGTTAGGACTCGCTTGCGAAGCGTCGTACTGCCGAGTATATGCTTGAATAGGGGAACAAAATTCTACTATCACTGGAGTCGTGCACTTGGCGGCAATACAGTTGGAACACCGGGTTCAGAGCACACGTGCATTGATGTTCCCTCAGCATGAGTGTTGAGTTACACGCACGAAAAATTCAAGTATTTTCTGGTAGCGTTTGCCTGGGGAAACCCTGTTCTGTGATGCAAGGTGCCGTGGAAGTTGAGAGCAGTCTTTCCCGGGTACCTCCGTAAGCGTTCTTCAGTAGAAGACACTTTTACCCTCTGAGAATCATGCTGCAGCTTACATGCTGGAGCGGGGCTAAACTCGAGGCCTCACTGACATTGGCACATAGTGCCATGGCTAATGGCACATTAACCTAAATTGGTCGGGGTTGCACATGTATTAATTTTGCCTCAGCAGGAATTGTCAAGAGTAATATGTGCCATCAGCACAAATATTCCTTGGAAGAGATTGCACTTTAAACACGCTGACGTGTTTACACAGAAAGTGCCTATGAACCGTCTGGGCAGCAAGATATTGTGAAACATTTAAAAAGGCATTCATGGGTAGCTCTAATTAGCATGACCTAAGAGAAGAAACTGCTTTTCTCTGCCAGCAGGATACTGGCGGGTATATGCTGGAGTAGTGGCGCTCTGCTTATCTCACTGACGCCATGCACACCGTTGAATGGCCATTGGCTAACTTTGTCCTCACCTCTCCCTTCGCCTACTATGCAACACAGGACTCCTGTCTTCAACTTCCTGAGTCCTCCACTCTCCTTCGACCTAATGTGCAAGCAGACGCTTTTTCACCTCGCACCCGTGTCCTCGTGACTCATTTCTGCTAGTGTGTACGCAGACAGCCATCCTTTCACCGAGCACCTGCGTTCTCACTTTGCTTTGGGGCCGTGTTCTGTCACATGCCATGCCTCTGTGAGAAGAACACCGACTCCTCACCTAAGCTTTCAAGTAGTGCACATACAGACCGCACTCCTCTTTAAACACACCCGAGTCTGCATTTCTCCTTTCTGCCACCTTGAAAGAGACAACACTCCTTCCATACAGAACCCGAGGTCTAACCTGTCCTGTGAAAGGAGTGCTGTCTGGCTGCACATAGCACACAGTCGGGTGAGGACTGGGATCCCACAGCAGAGGTTTACTCGCTGAAAGTACACTAGTATTAAGGTTAGGCGAGGACTCGGATCACCTTGGCAGGAGTACTCCCTAGATTTACACTAGCAGCAAGGTGAGGTGAGAACTCTGATCACCCTCGCAGGATTACTCTACAGATTTATAATAGCAGAAAGTTAAGGTGAGGACTCGGACCACCCTGTGAGGATTACTCCCTGGATACACAAAAGCTGACAGGGAAGTGAGGACTCGGATCACCCTGGCAAGATTACTCCCAGGATTTACAAAAGCAGAAAGCAAAGTGAGGACACGGATACCCTGAGAGGATTACTCCCCGGATTTAAAGTAGCAAAAACGTGATGACTCGGATCACCCTGGCAGGATTTAATCCCTGGATGTACACTAGCAGAAAGATGTGGTGAGGACTCAGATCACACTGTGAGGATTTCTCCGTAGTTTTACACTACGAAAAAGGTGAGGTGAGGACTCGGATCACCCTGTGGGGATTACTCCCTAGATATACAAAAGCACAGAGCGAAATGAGTACTCGGATCACCCTGGCAGGAATACTCCCAGGATTTACCAAACCAGAAAGCGAAGTGCCGACTCAGACCACCCTGTGAGGAATACTCCCTGGATATCCAAAAGCAGAGAGCGAAGTGAGGACTCGGATCATTAGTCCCTGGATTCAAACTAGCAGAAAGGTGAGGACTTGGATCACCCAGGCAGGATTTCTCCCTGCATATAAGCTGCAGCATGGTGCTCGGAGGGAAAAGTTTTTCTACTGAATAATGCTTACGGAGGTACCCGGAAAGGAGTTTTCCCATCTAGCACAGCACTTGCATCACAGAACAGGTTTTCCACAGTGCAATCTCTACCAGGGAATACTTGAGTAGTTTGTACTTGTAACTCAACCCTCCAGCTGAGGGAACATCAATGCACATGTGCTCTAAATTCGGTGTCCCAACTGCATTGAATCCAAGTGCACGACTTCAGTGACAGTAGAATTTTGCTCCCCTAGTCAAGCATATAACTGGCAGTATGCTATGCAAGGGAGCCTAACATCCTATTTCTGACTGTGTGCATTCATACTGGACTCTGTTCCCAGAGGACCTGCGTCTTCAACATTCCCTTCAGTAAGTGTTAATCAGGCCATCACTCTTTTCCTTACCTTACTGCTACAATTATCAAGCGACTGACTGCTACTGTACATACAGGGAGTGATACCCTTTAGGTCGATCGGAGTCCTCACTGTATCTTTCTGCTAGGGTACAGCCGGGGAGTTATCCTGCCAAGAGTGATTCGAGCCCTCACCATGCCTTTCTGCTAGTGTTAATACAGGAATTAATCCTCCACAGAATAATCCGAGTCCTAACTCACCTTTCTGCTAGTGTACATCAAGTGAGTAATCCTCTGAGGGTGATCCCTATCCTCACTTCACTTTCTGCAATTTTAAATCCAGGGAGTAATCCTCTGCAGAGTGATCCAAGTCCTCTCTACTCTTTCTGCTTTTGTAAATCCACGGAGTAATCCTGCCAGGGTGATCTGAGTCCAGGGAACAATCCTCTCCACCATGATCCCCGTCCTCACTTCGCTCTCAGCTTTTGTATATCCAGGGAGAAATCCTGCCAGGGTGATCCGAGTCCTCACCTCACCTTTCCGGTAGTGTAAATCAAGGGAGTAATCTTGCCAGGGTTATCCGAACCCTCACCTTCCTGCTAGTTTAAATACAGGGAGTAATTCTCTCCAGAGTTATCCGAGTCCTCACTTCTCTTTCTCCTTTTGTAAATCCTGGAAGTAATCTTGAGACGGTGATCCGAGTCCTCACTTCATTCTCTGCTTTTTTATGTCGAGGGTGTAATCCCCAAGGGGTTGGTCCGAGTCCTGACCTTACCTTTCTGCTAGTGTAAATCCAGAGAGTAATCCTGCCAAGGTGATCTGAGTCCTCACCTTTCTGCTAGTTTATATCGAGGGAGTAATCCTCTCCAGGCTGATCTGAGTCTGCACTTAGCTTTCTGCTTTTGTAATTCTAGGAAGTAATCCTGCTATTGTGATCCGAGTCCTCACTTTGCTCTCTGATTTTGTATTATATACGGGGAGTAATCCTCACAGAATGATCCGAATCCTCACCTCACCTTTCTGTTTTTGTAAATCCAGGGAGTAATCCTACCAGGGTCATCCGCATCCTCACTTCACCACTCTGCTAGTGAAAATCCAGGGAGTAACCTGCCAGGGTGATCTGAGTCCTCACCTGACTTTTCTGCTACTGTAATTCCAGGGAGTAATCTTGCCAGGGTGATCCGAGTCCTCACCTTTCTGCTAGTTTAAATCCAGGGAGTAAACCTCTACAGGGTTGTCCGAGTACTCACTTTGCTTTCTGCTTTTGTAAATCGTGGGAGTAATCTTGCCAGTGTTATCCGAGTCCTCACTTCACTCTGCTTTTGTATATCCAGGGAGTAATTTCCACAGGGTGATCCATGTCCTCACCTTACCTTTCTGTAGTGTAAATCTGGAGAGTAATCCTGCCAGCGTGATATTAATCCTCACTGCATCTTTCTGCTAGGGTAAATCTAGGGAGTAATCCTGCCTGGGTGATCTGAGTCCTCACCTCACCTTTCTGCTAGTGTACTTTCAGCAAGTAAACCTCTGCAGTGTTATCCCAGTCCTCACCCCGCCTTTGTGCTATGTGCATCCAGACAGCACTCCTTTCACAGGACAAGTTAGACCTCGGGTTCTGTATGGAAGGTTGTGTTGTCTCCTAAAAGCTGGCAGAAAGGAGAAATGCAGGAGTGTGGTCTATCTGGGCACTGCTTGAAAGCTTAGGTGAGGGGTCAGGTTCTCTCACAGATGCATGTCATGTGATTTAACACTGCCTGAAAGCAAGGTGAGAACCCAGATACTCTGTGAAAAGATTGCTGTCTGCGTGCATAGTAGCCATTATGAGTCATGAAGACACGGGTGTGAGTTGAAAAAGTATCTGGTTTCACATTAGGTCCAAGGAGAGTTGAGGACTCAGGAAGTCTAAGATAGGAGTCCTCTGTTGCATTCTAGGCAAAGGGAGAGGTGAGGACAAAGTTAGCCAATGGCCATTCAACCGTGTGCATGGTGTCAGTGAGATAAGCAGGGCGACACTCCTCCAGCTTATACACGGCAGTATCCTACTGGCAGTGAAAAGGAGTTTCTTCTCTTAGGTAATGCTATTTAGAGCTACCCGTGAATGTCTTTTAAAAGTTTCACAATACCTTGCTGCCCAGATGTTCAAAGTCACTTCTTTATAAAAACATCAGCGTGTTTTAAAGTACAATCTATTCCAAAGGATACTTGTACTGATGGAACATATTACTCTTGACAATTTCTGCTTTGCCAACAATAATACATTTGCATCTTTGACCAATTTAGGTTAATGTGGCATCAGCCACAGCACTACGTACCTAATGTCAGTGAGAACAGGACATTAGCCCTGCTCCAGGTTATCAGCTGCAGCTTGCTTCTGGGAGGAAAAAAATTTCTTCTTCTCAAGGCTTACGGAGATACCATGGAAAGATTTTCCCAACTGCCACAGCACCTTACATCACAGAACAGGTTTTCCACAGTGCAAACTCTACCAGGGAATACTTGAATAATTCGTACGTGTAACTCAACACTCATGTTGAGGGAACATCAATGCACATGTGCTCCGAAGCCGGTGTCCCAAATGCATTGCCTCCAAGTGCACGACTTCAGTGACAGAATTTTGCTCCCCTACTCGAACATATAACCGGCAGTATGCTTTGAAAGTGAGTCCTAAAATAATAAATAGCTCAGCTCGTGTTCTGCCCCAAACCCCTTATTTTTCCTTCCTCTCTTCCTTTTCTCCATCCCTATATTTATGTATTTATTTATTTTGAGACAGAGTCTCGGCTCAGAAAGGTGTGTGTGTGTGTCTGTGCATGCACCTGACTCCTTGGATGCTTGAGCCACAGGCTCTGAGCCTGTTTCATTATTTTTGTATTCATTCAGTCCTTCATTTCATTTTATGTATATACGTAAAACTCTTTTTCTTTTTCTACGTTGGATTATCAAACAGACGATGTTCTGGCCAGCTTTGCACCGGGCTATGTATGCTGTTTCTTTCTTTATTATAGTCTTACTTTCTTTCTTTCTCTCTTTCTTTCTTCCTTTCTCCTTTCCTTTCCCTTTCCTTCTTTTCTTTCTTTATTTTGCTTCCCCCGCAAGCCCATTCCCCAGTTTCCATTCGCACTTTGTGCATCCGTGCGTGCGTGCGTGCGCTCTCCCATGGGCATATTCTGTTTTATGCCTTTCCCTTTGACATATGTGTGCGTCTGTGTGTCCATGCCATACGTACGTGCACACATACATTATGTAACGAAACGCATGCCGCACGCATGAACACTTTTCCTTCCTTCCTTCTTTCCTTTTTTCCATCCTTTTATATATGTCTGTATTTATTTATTTTGAGATAGAGTCTTGGCTCAGGGCGGTGTGTGTCTGTGTGTGTGTGTGTGTGTGTGTACGCCTGGCTTCTTGGCTGCTTCAGCCACAGGTGCTGAGCCTATTTGTTTATTTTTGTATTCATTCAGTCCTTCATTTCATTTTATGTATATATGTAAAACCCTTTTCCTTTTTCCATGTCAGATGAATGGGTAGACGGACGGATTGACGGGTGATGTGCTGGCCAACTTTTCACTAGGGTATGTATGCTCTCTCTTTCTTTCTCTTTCTCTCTTTCTCTCCTTCTCTCTTTCTCTTCTCTCTCTTTCCTTCCTTTCTTTTTTTTTTGCTTCCCCCCAACCCATCCTCCAGTTTCCATGCACACTTGTCCATGCATGTGTGCACTTTCACTTTGTCATATATGTGCATCTGTGGGTGCGTGCCATACCTATGTGCAAACATACATTAAATAATGTAACGCACGCCGCACACACGAACACGTTTCCTTCCTTTCTTCCTTCCTCCCCTCCCTCCCTCCCTTCCTCCCTTAGTTTCTTTCTTGTTTGTTTTCATTTTTCCAGTTTTTGGCCTGGGCTGGGTTTAAACTGGCCACCTCTGGGGGAGAGGGTGTAACTCTCATGCCGGGCTGTATCCATATCCGCAGCAGGTCTCCAAAGTGAACAGCCTCTGGCATGTTGGAATAATGTAGGTAAGAAAAGTGAACAAGCCAGATCCATAACTTCGGGATAAAGATTGGTTCTAAGGGCTGCGTTGGTCAGGAAGGGCACGAAGCAGGGCTGGGCACGCACTGCGGCTGGACGAGGTATCTCTGCACCCCCACCACAACCAGGGCACTTCTCCGCGGCCCTCCCGTGCCCCAGTTTAGTGTTGAGATTGCACAGGATTTGGAGTCCATCTGAAGGAGTGTGTCATGATCTTTAGGAAAACTTGGGAAGCTTTTATTTATGATAGTCTCTAAGTAAGGCTTCCATACCTTTGGGACAGTCTTCTTCTCCCCCAAGGATTCCTATTATCCATATGTTGGAACACTTCATGGCATCTCTTAAAAGCAAAGCGCCTGCTCTGCTTTTTCTCTCTTCTTTTCTGACTTTTTTATTACCTATGTTAACCCCGAAACTATATCCTCTAATTCTGATGTTCTTTCTTCTCCATGATCTAATCAATTTTTGATGCTTTCTACTGCTTTTTTACATTCCCTGATTGATCCCTTCATTTTTTAATTTAAATAATAGCTGTGTACATTAATGCAATCATGTTGCACAATATGCTGGTTTTATATACCATTTGAAATATTTTCATAAAACTGGTTAACATAGACTTCACAGTATTTTCATAGTTATTGTGTTAAGACATTTATACACTACACTTAGTAAATTTAACATGTACACTTGTAAAATGCACCGTAGTTGTGTTCACACCAATTACCCTCCCTCTCCCGAATCTACCCCATCCCCTTCCCTCCTTCTCCTCTTCTTCTTGGGCTATAATTGGGTTATAGCTTTCATATGAAAGGCTGATCTGAGTCCTCACTTCGCTTTCTGGTTTGGTAAATCCTGGGAGTGATCCTGCCAGGGTGATCTGAGTACTCACTTCGCTCTGTGCTTTTGTCTGTCTATGGAGTAATCCTCACAGGGTGATCCGAGTCCTCACCTCAACTTTGTGTAGTGTAAAACTAGGAAGAAATCCTCACAGGGTGATCTGAGTCCTCACCTCACCTTTCTGCTAGTGTACGTCCAGGGAAAAATCCTGCCAGTGTCATCCGAGTCCTCACCCCAACTTTCTGCTAGTGTAAATCCAGGGAGAAATCCTCACAGGGTGAACTGAGTCCTTACCTCACCTTTCTGCTACTGTAAATCTAGGGAGTAATCCTGCCAGGGTGATCCAAGTCCTCAACTTTCTGGTAGTTTAAATCCAGGGACTAATCCTCTCCAGGGTGATCTGAGTATTCATTTTGCTTTCTGTTTTGTATATCTTGGGAATAATCCTGCCAGGGTGATCCGAGTCCTCACTTCGCTCTCTGATTTTGTATATCCAGGGAGTAATCCTCACACAATGATCCGAGTCCTCACCTCAACATTATGATTTTGTGAATCCAGGGAGTAATCCTGCCAGGGTGATCCGAGTCCTCACTTCACCCTTCTGCTAGTGTACTTTCAGCGAGTAAACCTCTGCAGTGTGATCCCAGTCCTCACACCGCCTTTATGCTATGTGCATCCAGACAGCACTTATTTCACAGGACAGGTTAGACCTCGGTTCTGAATGGAAAGAGTGTTGTCTCCTTCAAGCTGGCAGACAGGATAATTGCAGACTCTGGTGTGTTCGGAGAGAAGTGAGGTCTATATGGGTACTACTATATGAGGTCTATATGGGTAAGCTCAGGTGAGGAGTTGGGTGCTCTCACAGAGCCATGTCATGTGATTGAACACTGCCCGAAAGCAAGGTGAGAACTCAGGTGCCTGTGAAAGGATTGCTGTCTGCGTGCACACTAGCAGAAATGAGTCAAGAGGACATGGTTGCGAGGGGAAAAAGTGGTTGCACATTATGTCGAAGGAGACTTGAGGATTCAGGAAGTCGAAGACAAGAGTCCTGTGTAGCATACTAGGTGAAGGGAGAGGTGAGGACAAAGTTAGCCAATGGCCATTCAACCGTGTGCATGGTGTCATTGAGATAAGCAGTGCGCCACTACCCTAGTTTATACCCAGCAGTATCCTAGTGGCAGAGAAAAGCAGTTTCTTCGCTTAGGTCACGCAATTTAGAGCTACCCATGAATGCCTTTTTAAAAGTTTCACAATACCTTGCTGCCCAGTCGATTTCTAGGCACTTTATTTATAAACACATCAGCGTGTTTCAAAGTGCAATCTATTCCAAAGACTACTTGTACTGATTGCACATATTACTCTTCACAATTCCTGCTGAGGCAACAGTGACACGCATCCCTGACCAATTTAGGTTAATGTGCCAACAGCCACGGCACTACGTGCCTGATGTCAGTGAGAACAGGAGATTAGCCCTGCTCCAGCATGTAAGCTGCAGCATGCTTCTCGGAGGGAAAAAGTTTCTTCTGCTCAAGAATGCTTATGGAGGTACCCGGAAAAGAATTTTCCCAACTTCCACAGCACCTGGCTTCACAGAACAGGGTTTCCACAGTGCAAATTCTACCTGGGAATACTTGAACAGTTCGAACGTGTAACTCAACGCTCCTGCTGAGGGAACATCAATGCACATGTGCTCCGAAGCCGGTGTCCCAACTTCATTGCCTCCAAGTGTACGAATACAGTGAAAGTAGAATTTTGCTCCCCTACTCAAGCATATATCCGGCAGTGTGCTTTGCAAGCGAGTCCTAACATCTTATTTCTGACTGTGTGCATCCATACTGCACTCTTTTCCCAGAGAACATGAATCTCCAGCATTCCCTTTGGAGAGTGATCCAGGGAGCACACATCTCCTCGTCTTACTGCTACAGACATCACCTCATCTTACTCCTACTTTACATCCAGTGAGTGATCCTCTTTAGGATGATCCAAGTCCTCACCGCGTCTTTCTCCTAGGGTACAGCCAGTGAGTATTCCTGCCAAGGGAAATTCGAGTCCTCAGCATACATTTCTTCTTATGTAAGTACAGGGAGTAATCCTCCCCAGAGTCATCCGAGTCCTCACCTCACCTTTATGCTAGTTGACATCCAGCGAGTAATCTTGTGCAAGGTGGTAACAGTCTTCACTTTGCTTTCTGCTTTGTAAATCCAGTGAGTAATCCTGCCAGGGTGATCCGAGTCCTCACCTCACCATTCTGCTAGTGTAAATCCAGGTAGTAATCCCGCCAGGGTGATCCGAGTCCTCATCTTTCTGCTAGTGTAAATCCAGGGAGTAATCCTGCCACGGTGATCCAAGTCCTCACCTTT